>NW_019418509.1:39005-50748 GCF_000390285.2 Anoplophora glabripennis | reverse complement strand
GTTTTGTTGAAAAATTTCATATTTACTAAACAAAGGGTTTCCTGAAAATTTATGTACAAAGTTTTGTATAAAATTGACAGATCTGGATCAGATTTTTTCTTACATTTTTCTGTTTTATTTACATATTGACTCTTTTCGTCATGTTTTATGCTTACTAACTAGATGACGTTTTGAATATTTCAATACTAGACGTTCCAACAAAATTGACCTAGGTAGAATAGGGGTATTTTGATAGACTTTTCCACGATTTTATAGGTAAATTTTCGTTTTCCAACAGCTTCTCCGCCAAACCGGCAAAGTGTTATCAAACATTTATATCCGGTGTGTTAAAAACTAAACTACAGGGTGTTTCAAAAAATGTTATATCTACTAACCAGCGAGGAAAGCACCGCGAAGCGGTGCTCAAGCCGCGCGCAGCGCGGCCCGAGGGCCGAAGGCCCGAGAGAAAGGTCAAACTCCGCGTCAGCGGAGTTTGCCTGCCTTTCTAGTATTTTATTTTTAAAAAGATATGTATTTTGAAAGTGCGCGGAAAATTGAATGAAAATTTAAGAGGTAGAAAATACATTGGTTACGTGTTAAAAATTTGAAGCAGTTTTTGTCGATTTTAAAATATTTCTGTAACCATATTAGTACCTAGGCTTTACTTTAATTTACTTTAGATGTATGTATGTATGTATGTCGGAGGGGTGGTGGAATTGTCTTCCACCACGGCACTTAGGCCTTATTAGGCCCCTTGTACACCCTCCTTCATTACTCGAGTACTTTAGATGTTATTTAAAATATTATTAGAAAAATGTATGTTTATTACTGGATTGAAGTACTTAAGTATTACTTTTTGGATAAAGAGAACACTCTGTATTTCTAGAACTTAGTACTTTGTATCAATTTCCTAGTATTAGAAATGAAATGAATCTTTTAAAACTAAACAATTTCATAAAATTTAGGGCATAAGAAATCACAGTCTTATGTCTTTTTGATTCAGTTTTAAATGAAATCGTTTTAAAAACAGCACTTGATATATTTTCTGAAAATTAATGTAATCTAAATTGAAGATGATTTGATTTGCCTACGTACGTTTGGTGGTATTATTAAAATTATGTACGTATGCAATTGTATTTTAGTTGGTAGGTATTTTACATATATTACTGAAAACATCACTTACAAAATAAACAAAGTACTAAGGAAAGAAGTGAAAGAATTGATTTTTGTCAATAATATCTTTATTGAAAGAATACAAACTTACTTACATATTTAATTATTGAAGTTACTGATACCTGAAGCAGATATAAATATTCGAGAGCACCGATTCGCAATTAAATAACTTTTTTTCACTGCACTTGCGAAAGCCCACTTGTTTACTTGTACCCGTTGATATTTTAGGTTAGAGAATTTTGGAACGTGACAGACTCAAGCCGTAACCTGTGACATGTTTAATTACTGATATTTGGGAAGGATATTTAAAGCACAAAGCACACTTTTCACAATGTAATAACTTTTTTTTCACTGCACCCGCGTTCATCTCTGCACTGGGGGCATTTCTTTACTTCTTTACACTGGTGGCATTTCAGAAGTCTCGGGAATGGAGCGACGACAGTGATACACTACTGTGTTTGAATTACACAAATTCCACACCTGGTTAGGCCGCATTTATACTTCCTGGTGGTAGGCGACGGGTGTCAGGTGATAGGCGACAGGTGACGTCGCTTATATCTGTATTGCATTGTTTTAGATGCTACCGTTTATAGTTTGGTTAGGTGGCAGAAGACAACACGGCGATGTCACCCGTATCTGTGATATGCGGCAACTGCGAGCGACATTACACGCGCCACCCGCAGTATAATCTATTTCTCCGTGGCGATTTTTGTTAAAATAAAGTCAAATGTCTCTACAGACATGTGCATGAATTCAAAAAACCTTTCAGGATAGTTCCTGGGATCTCGGTAGAGATGCTGAAATTCTCCATATTGATCACGTACTGCATTTACCGGGTGAACACTGTATTTTCTTCTTGTTTTTCTTCTATTTCTATCTTCGTCTTCAGTCTCTAATACTAAAAGCGCACGACTCGTTCTAAACGACATCTTAATTGAGATGGAAGAGTATGAATTTCCTCTTTCATGCCTGCATTCAATACGTAACACCGGAGTAAACTATAAAAGCATTGTCGCCCAAGACCTATCGCCTATCGCCTATCGCCTGGCGCCTATCACCTGCCGACTGGAAGTATAAATGCGGCCTTACGTTCATCTATAGCGTATTTGTAATGAAAAATATGTTAGGTTAGAAGTTACAGTTCGAAATTGTTGGAACCATAGACCATAGGTCTATGTTAGAATTTGACAATCCATAGACCATAGGTCTATGTTAGAATTTGACAATCTGACAGACCCAAGCCGACCGGAAGCAAACCTACTGCTCTAGTCGTATTCATTTTGATAGACGAACGGTCCACCCCTAAAAAGGTGCTTAGAAAATCAAGGTCACCGACCACGAGGAGAGGCGAGGATGAAACCTTTTGTAATCGATGCATTGAGTTATTGCGAACAAAAAACCTAAGTAACATCTTTGTGTCCGAGTGGCAGGTAATTTGTTATTAACAAAAAAGTTGCAAAATAAAAATATTGCAAACAATTTTCCAAGGCAAAAATAAACACTTTTTGTCTCTTGACATTTTTTCGTAGAACGCTTCCTTTTTGAGCTAGGGGCGATTTAAGGTCGAAAAATGGCTAAAAGTTGNATTTCTTTACTTCTTTACACTGGTGGCATTTCAGAAGTCTCGGGAATGGAGTGACGACAGTGACACACTACTGTGTTTGAATTACACAAATTCCACACCTGGTTATGCTCATCGAGCGTATTTGTAACGAAAAATATGTTAGGTTAGAAGTTACAGTTCGAAATTGTTGGAATCCATAGACCATAGGTCTATGTTAGAATTTGACAATCTGACAGACCCAAGCCGACCGGAAGCAAACCTACTGCTCTAGTCGTATTCATTTTGACACTTGTGGATTAATTTTCGATTTTGATAGTAGTTTGGGCAGTCTAAATTTGCAAAGTGTAAAAATATGTATGCGAATATTACTAAATAAATGCAATAATTCAAAGGTTCGTTAATAAGAAGGAAGTCAGAATAGGTACCTGTAAAATTGAATGAAGATATGATTTGAAATTTTTAGACGTTGCTTTTTTTAAATCGGGGGAATTTATTGTACTGGTAATTAAAAGACATGTACCTATAAATGGCGTGAATGTAGAAGTACAATAAGATATTTCGCGGCACGGAAGTCTTTAGTGCCAGTTTTTTTTGACGCATCATAACTAATGCCAATAGTAGAGTAATATAAATGCATAATGTAATGTTTTTGAAAGAGTTCACTGTTTGCCTCGAAATTGAAACGGGTAATTTTAGGGGTACTTACATCAATGCGGGGACAGCTAGCATGTCAAGCTTATGTAGAGCGGTAGTTTCGAAAAAATGTAAATAATATCGTGACAATAATAGAATACCTGTTCATATCGGGGCGTAGCTACACATTAACGTTTAAAAAAGGCCTAGTAAGGTAAAATAACGGTTCGCCGCTATCCTACAGACATGTTTGACGTTTGGCGAGAAATTATTTTGACATAATTAATGTGACGTTTCTAACGACGTTCGAATTTTCTCCGGGTGGGCGTGTCCTAATGCACAAATCTTTCCGGTTTATGAGACGGCCGTCTGTCATCGAGGAGACCCTGGAAAAAAGGCAAAAATTAAGTACGAAAATGCGAAAATAACGTAACAAAAATGCTCCAGAGCGACCACTCGGTGCCCAGTCGCACGCCGCATCCCGGCTCGGGCGATAAGAATTCTGCAGGGCAAAATGCACGTATTTGAACCTCGCGATAGGGTGCATTTGAACGTATTTACGGTCGCATCTCGAATCCCGCGTGGGATTTAGGGGAAAGTTCTACATAAAATGTTGGAAGAAGGCACCCGGTCGTGAATATGAGTATTTTAGGCACAGTTTTAAATAAAATAGCGTAGAAAATGGGGGAAATAAAAAATAAAAAAGCCGTACCCGCGCGCGGTTTTAGGCGATCGGCGACCGTCAGATTTCAGCGGGAGGGCGTGTCGGACTATCGCTTTTCACACAAAAATTGGGCCATGCCCAAGGATTTTATACAAGAGAATTGCTCGATACCATTTAAGCCTATGTTCGCCAAATAAAATGTCAAACGCTCGAATACGTAACGTCACTACGTTACCTCCGTCCTCCGTGCTATGTTTACATATGTAAAACTGCTCATTTTCCTTACTTTCCGTGTGGTTTTTGTGGATTATTGTTCGTTTAGAGGATTTATCGTCACTGTTATTATTAATTGACGTTATATACGTAATTTGTTGTTGTTAATTCTTGTTAATTTATGAATATAGTTCGTTATCATTGTGTTTGTGGTAGTTTAGTATTCAGAGACTTTAAACCCTGTAATAGACTTAATTTTGCTCAAAAGGTAAGTAATAAATTTAATATATTTTTGTAGGCTTGTATATAAATACTTAAATTTCTTTGTTTTTAGGTTAATCTTTAAATAAAAAAAAGATGCCTGGTCTGCGATGTGCAGTTTATGGCTGCAATAACAGTTTTGTTGGGGTTGTCGTAATACAAGTTTTTCGAGCGTTTTCGAAATTCACCAATCTTTCCAACCTGGCTGGAAATGATCATTAATACGTCTCTGCGACAGCCAAGCACGAGATAGGGCATGCTAGACCTATATAGGAAACCCCTAGGTCCTACCATGAAAACGGACACGCGAAAAAACGGAAAGTTGGAATTTTACGCATGTTTCCATTCCCGACGACCTACGACGTTCTGGATAGGCTCGTAAGGATCGTCGCAGTCCAAGTACTAGAAACCCAGTCGAAATAAGACGCGTTTCTAAAGAATCGGCAGTCAGAGCCGATAAATCAAAGATTTACTCATCTTTCTATATTTTGAGCCGCTACAGCTGTTCAATCGTTCCCGGCGACCTACGACGTTCTGGATAGACTCGTTAGGACCGCCGCGACCTAATTCGACAGAAACTAAGTCGAAACCGAAGATAATTCCAGAGGATCGGATGCTAGAGCCGATAAAGTGGAATTTAGCTAATCTTTCTAATTTTCGAGGCGCCACCACCCACTAATGGTTCCCGGCGACCCTCAACCTTCGGAGCGGGCTCATTCGAACCGCCTCCACTCAATTCGGACGAATCAGCCTCCAAAAGGGCAGAATTTTCTATGGATCCGCCACCAGGGGCCGGCAAAGATGTAATTTCGCCGACCTTTCGAAGCGCCGTCCCAGAGCCGTTCCAGAGATGACCAGAGACCCGAAGCTGTCCGCTAACACGCCAACAGGCGTTTATTAATACCAAACTGATTTTCAGATACCCCACAGACACACCTCGAGTCCCCACCGAGTGCAACCCCGAGCCGACGAGGACCAAAATCCCAGTACCCTTTCTGCGGAGACACGCTAGTTCCACCGCCAAAACAAGGGGAGATTGGTCGCCGAATTCGAGAGCGGTCGAACGTCTACTCTGGGCATTTGCAGTCTAATAGGTGGGATTGGAACCCCACTCAGTGTGTGCGCACGTCTCTATTTGAACTCCGATAGCTGTGAAGCTTTTTCATTCCCTATAAGTATTGTAACAAACTGTTCTTACTCCGCTGTAATTCACGCACATGTATGCAAGCGTTTTAAATAAATATATACATTAAATATATACATATATATATTCATTTCCTTCGAGTTTCTCTTTCTCGCCAAACAAAGATACATTTCGAGTTTCTCTTTCTCACCAAAAAAGACCATTTCGAGTTTCTCTTTCCTCGCCAAACAAAGATTATATTTCGAGTTTCTCTTTCCTCGCCAAACAAAGATTATATTTCGAGTTTCTCTTTCCTCGCCAAACAAAGACCATTTCGAGTTTCTCTTTCCTCGCCAAACAAAGATTATTATTATAAATATAGGCATAAGTATTAAATAGATAAATAGATATTATATAACCGCTAACCTTTGGGTCAAGGTTCAGCATTGAATAAATAAATAGCTAAAGAAGCTATAAGAGTCTTAGAACTCCCTAATACGAACTTTCAAGGCTTGCAGTGCCTCAGTTCTATCTTTAAATTGGAAAGACCTAGTGCTTATCCTTAACTTCAGTGCTAGACAGAGTCCTCGAGCTCTAGTAAATTCAGTGCTATACAGAGTCCTCGAACTCTCAGTAACTAAGTGCCACCAAGGGTCAGTTGAAACCCGGAACTCTTTTGAACTTTACCTACCTCTGTAGTGCATCACCATGTCTTGGATGGAGAATAAATTAGTTCGTACGTCGCCTTCTCCGACCCCTTCTTCAGATTCTTCGGAACAGGAGGTAGAACGGACGCCGCCGTACGCCGACTCGATCGCCGCATTCTCGGTGGAAAGAGCAGCTGCGGGGTGGTCAGGATACATCGACAACCTTGAGGGGGCGATTCACTTCCCAACTTCTCGGCCAACTGTCGATCCGGACAAACACGTTCCTACTAACTCCCTCCAGGTCCTGAAGGAGGACACTGAAAGGTCCCTGCGGGTACCCCAACGGCCCTTGAGGCGTGACGCGGCTACGCCCTATGCGTTACGACCTGAAGGACGTCCGGAATCCACCCCCGCTACGTCGACCAATCAGGGACGAGGAGCGATAACGCGACAGGGTAAAAGCCAAAGGGGAAGATATCAAATTTTGTCCATTTCCAAAATCTAATAATTTAGTTTCACAAACAATTTACAAGGAGTGGATAAATCGTTGTAAGAGGCAGGACAGTTTTAATCTGAATCATAGCCGAATATGTTCTATTCATTTTACCAGTAATGATTTTGAGAGAGACCTGAAGAATGAACTTTTAGGTTAGTACATATAACAAGTATTATAATACTGGGCTTCTTTTGATTTAATGAAAATTATTTAAGTAATGTGTTTTCAGGATTACCTACAAAAAAAATGTTAAAGAAAATGGCTGTTCCCATGATGCATTTACCACTTCAGAGTAAAAAAATGTGTACTTCATCCAGAGAGAAGAGACTATTAATCCGTGAAAAAAAAAGCAGTTGTGCAAGAAATTTTAAAACAGAGCAACACAGAAAATATACCTGAAACTGCAGTTCCTTCTACTTCTGAAACTAATCTGGGAGTTTAGTGTACTTCCTTCTGGTGATATATCAGTGTGCTCTTCAACATGTACAGATTATGAGAATTTGTACAAAGAGCTTTCTGTGAAATATAATACTCTAATTTCAAGGTATGCAGAACTTAAACGTTCTAGTACAAGCAGAATAAAAGCGTTAAATGATCAACTGAGATATTATAAAGATAAACAGTGCCGTGTTCTGATTACAAAATCAAAAAAACAGATCCCTCAACAGCTCTATTAAAAAAAGTCTTAACAGATAATCAAATCGCTTTGCCTATGCCTATCGTATTTCATATTATTTCATGAATGCAAATTAAAATAAAAAATTAGTAAGGTATATGAGTTTTTTTCTGGACCTAGTTAAAAATTTTCAAAAGTATGCGGACTCTGCTTAAAATTACTTGCCGACCCCTGGCTTAGGTGCTTAATTCAACTGTAATAACTTTTTTAGAAGTGAATAGTGCTATTTTAATAGAACTTCAAAATTTACTACCCTAAAATATATAAATCAAACAATAAACAAATGTTTAATCAACAAGCAAATTTTAGCCTCACGCAGCGCTCCTATAGTTATAAGCCATGCTAACTGTAGGTCCTGCTCGTGAAAGAATACTATTTTACCGAGTGCGATTTTATCCTTTCCAATAATTAATATTTTTCCTATCAATTTTGAATATTTATCCTTACGTAATAACTTTATTGTTCATAGGTTGTACGAGCAGTGTATTCAAATGGTAGGTATGTGTATTTGTAATTCAAACAAAAGTAGTAAAACGACAATCTTTGTATATTATATTTTTGGTTGGTTTTTTTAACTCCGTTCCCTATTCTTTATTATATCTAAAAAATAGTATATTTCGAAATAAATGGCTACAATATTTCTCTAATCGCTGTGTAAATTAAACCACCTAAATATTCTAATATTGTAGGGACATGTCACTATTTTTAATGTCTGTTTAATTAATTGTCAATTTTATTAAACATAATATGTTTTTAAGGAATAGGTTAATTTTTCCTTTCAGTGTTAAAGTTCCCACTAAATTGGAGGTAACATAATGACGTCACACAACATAACCTAGTTTCGCGGAAATAAGTTTGTCATTAAGCAATCCTCTTGTATAATATCCTTGGGCCATGCCCCTCGTAGGCCTCTGGAAAACGGGAAAAATCGCCTTGAAGACGTCGAGACGCCGTGTTGTAAATACGACGGCGCGACGTAGCTAGGAAGGTGAAGCCCTCCGGGCTTCGCGGGGGATCGCTGCGCGATCCGGGAGCGAAGCCTTTGCCATCCAAAGTCGGCCCTTTTTCGGGGCGATCGTGCGACGCAGACGGAGCTATCAGATTTTAATATCTATTGATAATGATTTAGTCAGTATTTTATCACTGCTAATTAAGTATCTAAATGTAAAACATCCTTATGTAATTCCTCAAACGCCGCCCATGTCGCTTGTTTACTTACCTATCAAATCAAAAGACCGCTGCTCGCCCTTTTTAAATGAAACTTTACAAATAACACACTTTCTAACCATATCTTAGCACTAAATAAATGTCGATACATAAAAACTACACAACAATAAGAGGAAAATGCCACATTAAATTCAAATAAACTCAAATATGTTAATAGCGGCTACACACTTTTCCTTTGACAGATGTCATCGACAATCACCGAAATGCGGACGTAGGCGGGAATATAAATTCGACCAATAGAAATTTGTGTCTCCTGAAGATCTGATTTTTTTATGTACATTTGCAAACAAATACATCCAAAGCTCCTTCTAGTGGTTACAATTCGTTGGTCCTGTACGTTTGAGAACCAAATAAATTTGTTATAATCGAGTTCGACATTTGTTTTTAAAAAGCGAATTGTGCGGAAAACATAACTAGCTTAAATGGGGGTAAAGTTGCGTAATCAGGGGACCAACATTATGCCTCTAAAAAATCAAGGCTAACGTGATTAGTTTTCGAAATATTTGAAAAAAAACGAAATTTTGGAAATCCGTTTTTGTTTCATTTCAGCTTTATTTGAGGTGATATTGAAAAAAGAAAAACATTTCTCATGGCCACATTTTGCCCCCTATCGAATGGCATAATCATTTTTTGTATGTAACGTTTCGTCTCTCCAGGACCATTAACTTCATTTTTTTTAAATACGACCCTAGAAATGTTTTTGCCGCGAGCTACAAGGAGCCCACGTGTTCAATGTTTTTCAAATGAATTTTGTGAGTTACATTGACTGTACATTACAAATTTCCTTTTTAATGCGCTTCATAAGACTGATTTATTTAATTATCTACATGGCATTGTGAACAAAATTTTAAATGAAATTCTCTTTTTAAAATTATTGGGGCGGTGCCCCAGAGTCCCCCCCCGCACTAGCCACCACTGCCTCCTGTAACATTTGAAAACAATTGCTATCTAGGTTTCAGAGCTATGACTATTAATATTATTGATGAAGGACATAATTTCAATAGAACATTTGTTTCTTATATTAATATGAAATTTTATCTTTCCTGATAACGTCGAGAGAAGTTAAGAAAAAAATTTGATAGCATTCTATAAATCCAGTTATTGTCTCTCCTCCTCTAGAGGTCACTACGGTCTTCTCGATAATTGAATTGAATTTTATACACCTAAAATACCAATCGAAACCATATTTGAAAAATTTGAAATTAACATTTCATAAAAATGTGAAAGCAGTGATGATCAAGTGTGCATATTAACACTGTAATAGACTAAAATATTCTAAAAATTACTACCAACATTACTACACAACAAAAATTTTAATTTTTCGACTTAAACTAAGCCAATATGGGTTCCATTTTTTAGAAAACACTCCATTTTGACTTTTAAATTTAGTCAATCCCCGTCTCTTAAAAAATGTATTTATGAAGGACAATTTTTTAGGAATTCTTTATAAAAAATATTAGCCGAAGAAAACGAAAATATCTCTAACTTAAACAATTAACATTTTAAAGGTCTTTCAATTTGAAAAGGCTGCTATACAATGCTTATAGATCTGATTGATTGCTATAGCTAGAAAAAGAGAGAACTATGAAAAAAATATAAATATACAGGGTATTGCATTGAAAAAGATAGAAGTTGCATCTTCGAAATGCAACATTCAATTATTCTTTAACATATTTCTTGAAATCGCAAGAAAACGCTCTAATACTTTAGTCTTCACCATTTTTTAGACAGAAAGGCAAAAATATCCCTTTTACTGTTGTGCAATATTTTTCATAGTAATCAGTTAAAACCACTGCCATGATTATTATCCGTAATATGAGGTTTGTTGCGGTCTTTCATAATTTATTTATCCATAAACCGGAACTCGCAATAAAGGCAATGGCTCTCTTCCCATTTCGATAAATTTCAGTTATGACCCAACAGTTAATAGAGGGGTCATAATAGTCTGCTGTTGCCTATTTACTAAAGTCCCTGCGATGGTCAAAGTGGCTAGAACTATGACAATCAATAGTAATCGAGGTATTGAATTTAATGCCTCGTACAGTTTTCAATTACTGAAATGATTGCCGCAAAGGAATAGGTATGCTCTGTAAATGTTTTTGTTTCATTCACTGGATATAGTCTATTGAGCTGCATTAAAATATATGTAAATAAGCACCTCCAACAATTAAGGTCAAGCTATGCAATGTTTTTTAGATAACAAATGGTTGATTGTAAGAAAAAAGTTTTTATGAACAATGTTCTAATGAGCCTAGTTTAAGAATTACACGGTGAAAAATTGTCAAATTTTATGTAATAATAATAATAATAATAATAATAACTTGCTTATTATCACAGTGCAAGAGTTCTATCTACTCTTTTTTTTTGCAAGTAAAGCCTTCAACGGGTCCAACTAAATACGTTTGGGCTTTTATTCGTTGATTACAATTTGTGCCAGATGACGTCACGAGCATTAAATGAAAGGAATGGCCTATAAATATCCGTTTTTTCCACATAAATTTCCCTTTTCTGCGTCGAACGGATGGAGCGGGCAGGGTCGAAGGGCAGAGAGATTGTGAAAGTTTGAACAGGTGAGTTCCGAGGCAATATAAAAGTTGATGTGATGGATCGGGGGAGTTTAAATAAAGATGTTGCAAAACGCCGTTTTCGAGTGATATAATTACTCTCCGGATTGTTTGCCGAAGCCAGCCATGCAAATAATTCGAGGCGTTGGCTGATCAAGTTTGAGAGGTCATTATCGCGCCGAACTGGCGAACGTAAAAACTTTATTATTGCCTTCATCAATTTGTACTACAATTGAATTTTATCGGGGACGGTTTTACGACATAATCCGACCGGATTGGTTAATTTGATTCCTAATTACCTCTTCATAATTAAAATTTACTCTCACTTCCCCCGACATACGAGGTTTTTTGAGAGATAAGGATCATGATAACGATTATTATGGTATTAGCCTCTCTACAGAGGCGCATACAGAGATGTTTGTACAGTGAGGAAGTTGCATCAAATTTTCTTTTGAAGCAAAATTTATTTAAAGTGTAGAAAATTACTATAAAATTATGTTTCTATATGTAAAACCCCTTTAAA
>NW_019418509.1:33730-38760 GCF_000390285.2 Anoplophora glabripennis | reverse complement strand
ATAATGATAATGATAATGATAATGATAATGATAATGATAATGATAATGATAATGATAATGATAATCATAATGATAATCATAATCATAATGATAATGATAATGATAATCATATTTAGCATACATTAGCAGTAGTAGTGGTTTAAAGTAGTACACGTATTCGAGTGCGTGCCGTTAAAATCACGGTTTTCATAGTGATTGATAAAGATAAATTTCCATTTTTTTTTTGTACAAGTACTGTTAGTGTGACAACTATTATTTGGGAGTTAAGTGATTCTTGCTGAACCTGCAAAATTGTAAAGTAATTAGATATTCCCTAAATACCATGTCTAACAGTAATTGCAAGTCGTGTAAAGCGCCTATTCCGGCGAAGGCAGCCTGCTTATCTTGTATGTTTTGCGCGAATGTTTTTCACATTAAATGTGTAAATATTACAAAAAGCCAATATGATGTTTTACTAAGTGTCCCAGGAAGTGTTTGGAAATGTACGGGGTGTACACAACAAATTCATGATGAACCGTTAAGTCGAAATAGTTATGAAGAATTAATAAAAGTTATTAAAAATTTACAAGTAACTGTNTTCAATCTACTCTTTTTGGTTGATTATGATCAGTGGAATAAAAAAATTCGGATAAAGAGTGCCTAATATCGGTTTATTATTTTTTACTCTACCTATTTTGGATTTTCAGGATGCTTTGAATTTGAAAATGTTACAAATATGAATATGTCTATCAATTAAACAAACTAGTTAGTTGAATCAAATTGGACAAAATTTAAAAAAGATGTTGAAATGTTGCTGTCATAAGAGTGAGACTCTCAATAGTATAAATATATTTAATTTATTTTTATTTGTTAGTAATATTAGTTTTATTATCCAGTCCCATACATTGCCTCCTTCTTCGTATAAAACACTTATAAAGTTGCAGCAACTTCCACGATTTCAATCCATAAGCTACCCTTGAGGACATTCAATAAAGTAAAGAAGGTGGTTTAAAGTAGTACACGTATTCGAGTGCGTGCCGTTAAAATCACGGTTTTCATAGTGATTGATAAAGATAAATTTCCATTTTTTTTTGTACAAGTACTGTTAGTGTGACAACTTTTATTTGGGAGTTAAGTGATTCTTGCTGAACCTGCAAAATTGTGAAGTAATTAGATATTCCCTAAATACCATGTCTAACAGTAATTGCAAGTCGTGTAAAGCGCCTATTCCGGCGAAGGCAGCCTGCTTATCTTGTATGTTTTGCGCGAATGTTTTTCACATTAAATGTGTAAATATTACAAAAAGCCAATATGATGTTTTACTAAGTGTCCCAGGAAGTGTTTGGAAATGTACGGGGTGTACACAACAAATTCATGATGAACCGTTAAGTCGAAATAGTTATGAAGAATTAATAAAAGTTATTAAAAATTTACAAGTAACTGTTAATCTGTTGCAAGATGAAATTAAAGCTTTAAAAAGCGAGCAGAGAGTGCATACCGCGACTAAAAGTAATGATGATATTAGTGAACTAAAGAACTCAATTAATAAACTGCAGAGTGAAATTAAAAACGCTAGCAAGTCGTCTGATGCAAGTATTAGCTCCGATGTGTTTGAAGATATTTTTCAAGAATTTAATGAGCGTCAGAAAAGAAAACATAATTTATTGCTGTTTGGAGTCGCTGAACAGCATTCAGCAAATAAAGATGAACGAATTCTGGCTGATAAAACTTTAGCTGCAAATATACTTAATTCCGCTAATATTTCTATTCTTAATGACAATAACATAAAAGTATTTCGTGTGGGTCGGCTTTCTTCAGGCAAATCAAGACCGATTAAAGTGATGCTAGAAGACGAAAATCAAATTCATCAAGTAATTCGAAAGGCCAAAGATATCAAGAAAATTGACGAACTAAAGCATATCTCCATTTCTTTAGATCGTACCCCAAAACAACTCGATCAATATCGAACGCTCAAACATACTATGGATCAAAGAATAGCAAATGGAGAACCAAATTTAAAAATTAAATATATTAATGGCACTCCAAAAATTGTGAGTTTAAACTAAATATACCCAATTGCGAGAATTTTGAATTAAAATGTTATTACCAAAACGTTAGAGGGGTGAACACTAAACTTGGTGAAGTGTTCAATTCTGTGTCTGTTTTGGAATTCGACGTAATATGTTTAAGTGAAACGTGGTTATATGCTGATGTCTGTGATGAAGAAGTTTTCCCTGACTCCTATTTACTGTTCCGGAAGGATCGGAATTTTATTTCAACCGGACTTACCAAGGGTGGAGGTGTGTTAGTAGGTGTGAAAAATACATTCAAAGTTATTAGGCTCAATTTAGATGCTATAAATGATGTTGTCCATTCTATCGATATTGTAGGATGTAAGTTAGTTTTATCTAACATGTTCATAGTTGTTATTGTTATTTATATCCCACCTTCAGTAAGTGTTAACGATTTTGAGTCATTTTTTGATGCATTAGAGTCTCTTAATAATGTCATAAATGAAGGCATGGCTATAATTTGCGGAGATTTTAATATTTCTTCATATAATACTAACTCTAATGATACTAAATCGGGTGTGTTTAATAATTTTAAGCATTTTCTCAATATGAATCAATATAATAACATAAAAAATTGTGATGGTCGTACTCTTGATCTAGTTTTGAGTAATATCGACTGTAATGTCATTAGAGATTATATACCATTAACAAAAGAGGATATTTACCATCCTTCACTTAATATTAAGGCTCTCATAATTAATGATATAAAAGATTTTGATTATAATGACAAGAATATGAAATACAACTTCCGTCGAGCTAATTTTCCGTTAATGTACGATTTGATACTAAATACTGATTGGCATTTCTTAAGAAGTTGTACAGATGTAAATGATGCCTGTGCCAGATTTTATGTTATTGTTAATAATATATTCAATGTTTGTGTACCTTTATTTAAGAATTTTAAATATAAATATCCACCATGGTTTAATTTTGAAATTAGAAGCAACATTCGAGAGAAAAACTTGGCACATAAGAACTATAAAAAATATAAAACTGTAAATTATCTAAATAAGTTTAGAGATCTGAGGGCATTAATTAAGGATCAAGTTAGTAACGCATATAGAGAATATATTAGCAACACGGAAAATATAATTCAAAATGATTCATCTAGGTTTTGGTCGTTTGTTAGGTATAAACAACATAAAACAAGGATTCCAGGCAGCGTATATTGGGGTGACTTTACGTATGAGACACCTCAGTGTATTGTGGATGGTTTCTCAGAGTATTTCTCAGATGTATTCATACAATCTAATCAAGCGTATACCGGTAATAATGATATTTTAAACAGCGATATTATTAATATTTCTAATGTGACCAGAGAAGATATTATTCATGGCATAAAGAAACTTAAAAATAAATTGACATCTGGAATTGATAATGTTCCCAGTTTTATAATTAAGGACTGTGCAGCTGCATTCGTTGAACCTTTACTTATTTTATTTAACCTTTGTGTGTCAACATCAACATACCCTGAAATTTGGAAAACTGCTCGTATATGTCCTGTTCACAAATCTGGTGATACTTCTTTATTAAATAATTACAGAGCAATATCAATTCTTTGCAACTTTGGGAAACTTTTTGAAATAATTTTGTACAATAATATCTACTGTTCTGTTAAAAATATAATATCCCCGTTTCAGCATGGATTTATGGAGAAAAGGTCAACAATTACTAATTTGTCAATTATTACACAATTTATATCTGACAATTTGGATTCTCACGGGCAAGTAGATGTTATATATACCGATATACAGAAAGCTTTCGATCAAATTGATCATTACTTATTAATATCAAAACTTAAACAGATAGGTTTCTCTCGCACTTTGATTGACCTGTTTAAATCTTATTTACTAGACAGATCTCAATTTGTAGAGTATGGGGGCTATAAGTCAAAAACATATATCGCCAAATCAGGAGTGCCACAAGGATCGAATTTAGGGCCGCTGTTATTTTTGATATTTATTAATGATATAACATCTGATATAACCTGTCAAAAGTTATTATTTGCTGATGATCTAAAAATATTTAGTATTGTTACATCAGATAATGATTGTTCGAAGCTTCAAAATGATTTAAATAAGATAAATGAATGGTGTTCTACAAACTCATTGAAGCTGAATATATCTAAATGTAAAATAGTCTCATACACGAAAAGGGGGACAGTTTTAAAGTATAATTATCTAATTAATAACATTGCTATTGAACGTTGTTTGTCTTATAAAGATCTAGGTATATTGTTTGATTCTAAACTGGCTTTTACGGACCATATTAACAATGTAGTATGTTCGGCTTCTAAAACTTTGGGATTTGTTATTAGAAATATGAGAGACTTTTCGAATGTTGATTCAATGAAATTATTATATGTGTCACTCATTAGAAGTAAATTAGAATACGGATCCATTATCTGGTACCCTGTATATCATAATTATATTTGTCAAATAGAGTCGGTGCAGCGGAGGTTCTTGAAGTTTATTTATTTTAAAAGAAATGGTGCTTATCCTGATAGAGGTATAGACAATAAGGTGTTGCTTCAAGCTTTCCAATTGCAGTCATTATTGCTTAGAAGAAACTGTTCAGCAATTGCTTTTGTTTATAATTTAATAAACTACAGAATCGACTGCCCTGCTCTATTGGAAAAATTAAATTTATTTGTTCCAAGGATAGAAACTCGGCATAATGTTACCTTTTATTGTGATCTTGCAAATACTAATGTAATGAGAAAATCACCTATTTTTAATGCATGCACTATTTTTAATTCTATATCATCTTTGTGTGACCTTCATTTTGATAGTTTAGTCCAAATAATTCGTGTGTACGATGAAAAATTTAATGTAAATTTATAGCTGTTTCGTATATGTTGATTACATCTTACAAAGTACTACCTTATATTTATAATTTGTTTAGCTTTTCCTGTAATTGGGTGTAACCTGTAGGAAAAATAAAGTTATTATTATTATTATTATTATTATTATTATTATT
>NW_019418509.1:24338-31587 GCF_000390285.2 Anoplophora glabripennis | reverse complement strand
ATAATAATAATAATAACTAAGGAAATAATTTAGGTTAGTTGGTTGAATGCGACTCGGACAACTATTTTTGATTTATTGAAATAAGATGGTACTTCGTCATGCATAAATCGTGAACAGTATCGCAGATTAAGTGGTACAACATCAAGAACAGACCGGTATTTGATTTTTAATAAAGTCACGGTACGCATTGACTTCTAATCTAGGTAATAATACTTATCCAAATGTTTAATGAAAACTGATGTTGATAATTAACTTCTCTTATCACGTGAGGATTTCCGTATATCCATTGGTAGTTATTATGAAATTTATTTATAGAGTTACGAGAGGAACTAGTATCGTTAGTGAAACAAATTCTATGGGGACATAAAAACTTATTTTAATTTGTTTAATTGTAGAGGAAAATCATCAGACATGATCGCACCCCTTGAATATAATAAGGATAAAGTTGGTATTTCAAAATCTTTAAAATTATGTGATCATATACTTTATTGTATCCCGGATCTTTCAATTTTGTGTTGCTATATCTAATATCATTAGTACATTAAAACTGTTACTGACCTTCATCAGTAAATATTTTCCGTCAAGGATATCCTGCAAAAATTGTTTGTTGCGTTCTTGTTCGAGTAATTTCATTTGGTTTGTAGGTTCAAGACTGAGTTTTCAAAAATGTAATCAGTTCATCGTTTTATCTATATTTCGGTACACCTTTAAAATCAGTATGGAATATTTGATCCACAATGACGACGCAGCAAAATGTCAACATTAAGAAATATATCAGTAGGACTACTTCACTAAGCGCCGCTATTCATTTTTTCTCATTCGCTAATAATATATTCCCTTTCGTGTATCCGTATACTTTACCAGGCTTAAACTAAAGTTGATCCTGATCTTTTTCAACGATTCTGATGAATACATAAACTCTTCCTCCATTTTTCAAATCAGAATGTGCTTAATAAGACATTTATGTAATAGTCTAAAATCTGAATTAGAATCGTCCTTCACCCATCTGCTTACCGGATAAAAGTATTTCAAACATAATTCTGTTAATGAATATATCGCTAATAAGTTGCTTAATCAAATATCTTCAAGGTTACCTTTAATTAAAAATTGTAATTAATGTAATGTAATTAATTCTATATATTATTTTAAGTTATGGCAATATTTGAAAAGGTGGCGACTCAGTGGAAGAAACTGAAAAGAAGTGGAGCATTTAGAAGAAAATTCAGTCTGTTCAATATTCCTTTCTTGTAAAAAAAAACTTTTAACCTAGTCTTGCATACCGTTCCCGGTTAGGTCTAATGCGTTGGTATTTTGCCGACATTACCGACGATTTGCTCGTTTAAACTTACGTAAATCACATTCTTGGCATAAAGTTTGGAGATTTGAAAACCCGAGCGACTACTGATTGTCGGAAACAACATGAGACAACCAAAAGATGTTTCTAACTCAGGAAATGTATGCGCAGTGAAAGGAACACGGCTATATTATATCTGCAAAATAAAATGTATTTAAATTTCTATGATCTGGTCTGTGTCACTCGTAAAGTACAAAATTTCGCAGTAAGACTTGATTAAAATAATATTTTTTAACAATTGCATAAATGCTTTATAGTGCACGCATGCGTAATTTGCCACTCGATGATACGGCAGAGAATTATTTCTTTGAGATAACAAGAACATTTCCTAAAACTCTGATCTCCACTATTTTTTTCTAGACGGATAGAACGTTAAGTGAATTATGTTGTACATAAAGAAATGCACAATACATAAATAACCAATATATTTTTTTTAAATACGATAGGTTTTAGAATATTGGATTAAATGATTATAATAAATGCATTAAGAAATAAGACATTTAGTAGGTATGACACATGAATGAATTTAAAAGCAAGCGTTGAAGTAGCTGCGAAAAAATAAATTTCTACTGATGATGTAATGCAAAGAAGGAACATTTATTCCAAAAAATTAATAACTTAATTTGATGGGCTTGTCTATGGAATAATTTCTTAAATTTTTAATATAATGTTGGAAAATTTTTAGAATTAATTTGAAGTAGCTTAACACCTTTAAATTGGATATTGGAGAAAAATTTAATTTTGAAAATAATCTGCAGCTAATAATCTTAAAAGTAGCAAATAGTTTTTTGAAATATTCTTGTATACATGCAAGTACGTTTTCTTTTCTCTGCTTTTTGTTGAACTAGCACTGTTCTGCAGTATACGAAATGATTTCTTACATAACATCTTAATACATTTTTTAGAACTGTTGAACATTTTCAAATGCATACCAGTTAACATATAGGGTGTTTTTAAGTAGAGGTAAAAAATCCTGGGGCGTATTCTGTGGGGTTATAGGACAGCCATTATCCAGCTGCAGCGTGTCAAAAATAAAAAAAAAATCAGTTTAATTTTTAATTTCTAATAATCTGGGCGCATTAGACCATACACATGCCTGTTTCAAAAATCGGGCCTACGTCGAATTTTATGGGCTTAAAATTAAGTAAAAAATACACAGATTAAAAGCCTAAATTTGTGTATTTGTAGAGGTCGAGCGTCATATTGTTTATAACAAAAGAAAAAAATTGCTCTTTTTTCAGTTTTTCTCTTATATCTCCGAAAATAAGCCACTAATCGACATGAGGTATACTTATCGATTTTGTTCCTGGGGAAATTTGCTATAAGGATAGGCTTTTGCGAAAGCTCGCAAAATTTGTATTACATTTAGTACTTACCCCAATAAATATATTTATAAATTATACTTTGAATTATCCGAGATTATCCCAAATAAATGTATTTAGCAAATGAGATTAGAATAAATAGGCTGTAAACATAAATTAGTTGTTGTTTATTAGGGTACATAAGCACAAACCGAGTAGGTAATAACCTGGATTAGTGTTAATTAGGATAGGGTAATAAAAGTATGTACCTGGGGACAAGCCTAGTTCCTGCTCGGTTGTGTCTCGTGTTACCAGCGAAACTAGTAGAATAAAGTTTTCCATACCACTTAGAGTTTTTCTCCTCACTTGAAGACCAAACCACTATAAATTGGTGCCCCGACGTGATCTAAAAAGAAAAAGAAAATAGCTGCACTATTTTCTCAAGTGAACCGAAGAAATGGACAATGCCAATAGGAACAACAGTGTTAGTACCACCAGAAACCCTACAGAAAGAACGGACAGCGTCGAATTACATCATGTGAGTGTCCGTGTACCGCCGTTTTGAAGTGACAAGGTAACGCTTTGGTTTTGCCAATTGGAGGCACAATTTCGCATCGCTGGCGTTAAACAAGACGCAACAAAATTCGGTTATATCGTTGCAAATTGGGACAGCCGATATATCGAGGAAGTTGTAAATATTGTTTGCAACCCGCCCGCAGAAAACCAGTACGAGACTTTGAAAAACGAACTTATTAAACGTCTATCGCACTCTAGCAGTCAACGTGTACGAAAGATGATAGAAAGTGAAGAACTAGGAGACCGCATGCTCTCACAATTTCTGCGCAATCTACGAAAACTGGCAGGTAAAAGTGTAAACGAGGAATTCATAAAAACTTTGTGGTTGAACCGATTGCCGATATCTACGCAGCGAGTGCTGGCCGCATCGCTGCAACAACCCTTGCGGATATGGCTGAAGTAGCGGATTGAGTACAAGAAAAAGGACCGTCGAGAAATCAACTGTCGCAAATTAACACAAAAGAAGTTCCCGTTTCATTAAAACCGTCTGCGAGTAGTGAGCTAGCCACCCTACGTGAAGAGGTACAGCAACTTCGTCTCGCGTTCCAGGAGATAAGAATAGAAAAGGAGCAACGCAGCTCAAGCAACACAAGGGGACGTAGTGCTAGTGGTGATCGTGATATGTGTTGGTATCACCACCGGTTCGAAGCTAAAGCTATAAAATGTCGCGCGCCATGTAAATACGCCCAGGGAAACGAGTAGACCCGTCGTTGATAACGGCTATCAACGACGGACACACGGCACGTCGAATTTTCGTCACTGATGCGAGATCAAAAGTATCTTTTTTGTTAGACACTGGTGCTGATCTTTGTGTGTATCCGTGTTAGCGAATTAGTGGTCGTAAACGATAGTACGATCATACATTATCCGCCGCGAATGGAACGCCGATTTCCACATATGGATTTGTGACTATAGATTTAGATTTACGACTTCGACGTAGTTTCAAGTGGAATTTTGTGATAGCCGACGTAGACAAACCCATCATTGGATTAGACTTTTTAACACTTTACAACCTATTCGTTGAACGGTGATAATAGAATCAGAGTATTCTTGCCTGTTAAGCGAATACCCCGATATTACGCGACACAAACAGGATGTTGTGCATCATCTTACCACAACACCTGGACCTCCCATTTTCTGCCGCCCCCGACGTTTAGTTCCCGATCGTTTGAAATTAGTGAAAACAGAATTCGGGCTGTGCTGCGCAAGGAATCATCCGCGAATTAAAGAGTCCATGGGCATCAGCCCTACATCTGGTGCCAAAGGACAACGCGTGGAGACCCTGCGGAGATTATAGAGCTTTAAATGCGAGGACAATACCAGATCGATATCCACTCCCGCACATTGAAGATTTTGCACAATCCCTACATGGTAAAATTGTATTTTCTAAACTAGATTTGACGAGAGCGTACCGTCAAATCCCTATAGCACCCGAAGATATAGAGAAAACAGCAGTTACCATACCGTTCGGATTGTTCGAGTTCCCGTATATGCCGTTCGGCTTACGTAACGCAGCGCAAACGTTTTAACGATTTATTGACCACGTGCTACGCGGGTTGGATTTTTGCTACGCATACATCGATGATGTTCTACTGGCATCTCGCGACAAAGAAGAATTCTTACGACATTGAAAATTATATTTCAGCGTTTCAGCAAGTACGGATTGGTAATAAATGCTTCGAAGTGCGCATTTGGTGTCAGTGAAGTCAAATTCGTGGGTTATATACGTCGATCACAGTGGTACTAGACCATCGCTTGGGCAAGTCCAGGCAATCGCATATTTCCTAAAGCTGACATTGGTCCAACAGTTACGAAGGTTTTTGGGTATGATAAATTTCTACCGACGATTTATACCAAAAGCCGCCGATCTACAGCAGCCTCTCAACGAGATGATACGGGGACCTAAACTAAAAGGTAGCACACCAGTCAACTGGACCGAGCGCGCCGAAGAGGCTTTTGTCAAAATAAAGGACGGACTTTCAAGCGCAACGATGCTGGTACACCCTGTTCCAGCCGCCCCGTTGGCGGTGACGGTGGATGCTTCCGATTACGCAATCGGCAGTACTTTTCAACAAATAGTTGAGGGAGAATGGCAATCGCTAGCCTTTTACACGAAATCGTTGTCAGCTGCACAACGAAAGTACAGTGCGTATGACCGCGAACTTTTACGCAATATACGCGGCGGTGAAAAGATTTCGTTACGTAGTGGAAGGACGTGATTTTGTCATTTTCACAGATCACAAACCGCTGATTTACGTTTTTCAACAGAAACCAGATAAATGTTCACCCCGGTAGTTCCGATACCTCGATTACATCGGACAATTTTCTACAGATATTCGTCACATCACTGGGGCAGAAAACGCAGTGGCAGACGCGTTATCGAGAGTGGAAACAATTTCACGAGCAGTGGATTACCAGACACTAGCCAAGGTGCAGGAGGAGGACCCAGAAATAAAAAAACTTTGTAAGGATAAAACTAGTGCTTTGAAATTGCAGAAAGTATATGTTCCGGATTTCAAGTGTAGTTTATTTTCAGCGCAAGGTCAGCAAGAGTTTATGTGCCTGAGCCATTACGGCGCGAAATTTTCAACTCCTTACACGGTTTATCACATCTTGGCATCCGAGCAACGCAAAGACTGTTAACTGAACACTTCGTGTGGCCGTCAATTAATCGAGATTGGGCGCGACTATGTATCCCATGTCAACGAGCTAAAACCACCCGACACGTGAATGCACCAATAGGATCTTTTTCGAACATAGGAAACAGATTCGAACATGTGCACATATATATAGTGGGCCCATTGCCGATCTCACGAGGTTATCGCTATTGCCTCACTTGCGTCGACCGTTATACACGCTGGCCAGAAGTTGTACCCATAGAGAACATTGAAGCCGAAACAGTAGCCCGTGTTTTCTTGGAAACTTGGATTGCAAGATAAGGTGTTCCCCTCAGAGTGACGTCAGATCAGGGTCGCCAGTTCGAATCACGACTGTTTAAAGAGCTTTTACGTCTGATAGGAACGTCACATCTACGAACAATGGCATACCAACTAGCAGCTAATGGCATGGTTGAAATATTCCACCGTCAGCTTAAGGCTGCGATTAAGTGCCACGAGACGGAGCGTGGGTGAATGTTTTAGCCATCGTGCTGCTTGGAATCCGAATATCCATTAAAGAAGATCTAAGCGACTGCTACGGAAATGGTTTACGGCACAACCATTCGTTTACCAGGCGAATTTTTCATCCCGTCTAAGAAGATCAATGACGTGGATTATGTTGCACAACTTAGAAGAAACATCGAAAGGGCCAGGCCAACACGATTAGTGAGACATGGGGAAAGAAAAATGTTTGTGTTTAAGAACTTGGCACAGACGCAATATGTTTTCGTGCGACATGACGCCGACTTTTGCCTATACTATTCAAATGAGCGGAAAAAAAGTTGATTTAAGAAAAGCATTCCGGGAGCTGCTTTCTAAGTGCCACAATCTATTTGTTGAGTAAGAATTTTGTTAAGTCGAGCGCTGCAAGGGCATTATGACGTCACAGCGCTCCCCTCTCCTGGCTACCGCTCAACCGCGCGGATCTCGCTGCCTTTAACGAATGTTTACTTGGTCATTTTTTTTTAAATTCATGCTTCTTAAGTACTATTTGATGCAATTGGTGTGAAATCTGTATATTAAAAAATTGCCGAGAAAAGGACCCTAGTTCCGGCTTTTTTTGGTTTTTTGTTAATGACATTTTTATTTTGCATCTTAAAAATCTGAAATTTACACAGACGTGATCTAATGTAATTACCTTTCGATTTTTTTTGCCGAATTTCGCTATATTGACCTGGGCAGAAGATATATGCGCTCGCGTTTTCGACTTTATAATTTTGCAATAACAAAAACAAAAACAAAAACAAAAACAAAAACAAAAACAAAAACAAAGACAAAAACAAAAACAAAAACAAAAACAAAAACAAAAACAAAAACAAAAACAAAAACAAAAACAAAAACAAAAACAAAAACAAAAACAA
>NW_019418509.1:8478-17019 GCF_000390285.2 Anoplophora glabripennis | reverse complement strand
CTCGCTCCGATTAGCAAATCTATCTGAGATGAACTATTAAATGTTGGATCTGCTAATGTGATATTCTCTGGAATGTTTAGGTTTGTATCGTCAAAAGATAGAAATGGAATGTTATCCGTGATTTGATTAATAATTAGTAATGAGATTTCCTTTTGATAAGCATTGTGCATAGATTTTATTATTGTCTTTGTTTTCCCAAATATATTAGTTAAAGATTGTCCAATGCCTGAAACAGGTACATTTATTTTGCACTTATTTAATCCTAATTTTGTGAATAAACTGGTTGTGATGAAATTGGATTGGGATCCATTGTCTAACAATGCTCTGCACTGTATAAAATTGTCGTGTTTATCTTTAATGTAAATTAATGCTGTTGATAGTAAAATATGTGGTTCATGTTTTGTACTAGAATGTGCATTGATAGATGATATGACTTGATTCTGATTGCATATATCGGTTGAATTAGAATTAGATTGCGAGTTGTTTTCGTTTTGAGCCGTGTTATTCGTTTGCTTTGCTGAGTGATCATCATTATTGTGAATGTGAAGTAAACTATTGTGTTTTTTGTTGCAAAATTTACAGTTACTGGATCTACATTCCGCGTTAAAATGACCTGCACGTAAACAATTTGTACATATTTTGAGTTTTTTTATTTCCTCTAGTCTTAGCTTGACGGGAATTTTCAATAAGTTTTTGCAATAGTATATCGAGTGAGAACCTTTACAAAATTCGCATTTACGATTTTGTGTTGCTACCAGAGACGCGTAATGCTCGTCGTTCCTTTTAACATTTGCTTTCATAGTTTTGCTATGACTGAAATTATTACGATTGCCTGCATTTAATGTTTCTAACAAATTACATTTTTCTGTTAGAAATGTTGTTATGTCTGACATTTTTGGATCGTCTAATTTAGCCGTGTAAGCTTCCCAATCTCGTTTTGTAGTTGGGTCAAGCTTGGAAGATATGAGATGCACTAATAGAATATCCCAGGAGTCTGTTGATTCGCCAGGGTTCTTTAATGCTCTTATATGAACGTTTACTTCGTTTAAAAATTTGCGCAAACAAGTAAATGATTCTTTTGCTAACGGTGCTATATCAAATAGCGACGCTACATGTGCCTTTTTGATTAATTTTTTGTTATCGTATCTTTGCTTTAATAAATCGAATGCCGTTTTGTAATTTGTGTCCGTTATTTCAATTGACTCTATTATCTGCTTTGCTTCGCCCTGTAACGATTCAATCAAATAATGAAAACGCTGCGCATCACTTAAATTCGCGTCTTTATTTACTAGATCAGTAAAACTATTTTGAAACCTAGGCCAATCGCGATAATCGCCTGAAAAGGTTGGTAATGGTATAGCCGGCAGTTTTGCAAAATAATTTTTTACATTAGGCTGCGCAACTGGAATTTGATTGATGTCTTGCAGAAAATCTTTAGCTTTACCCACGAGAGTATAATAGTTATCTTCAAAGTTTTCTCGTTCGTTAGTTTCCGAGGTATCTAACATTTCAATTTCTGTTTGAATTTGATCGAATTCAACTGCAAGTTTTTCAATTTTCTCTAAACGAGCCTTTAATTCAGTAATAGAACGCTTGTTATCGTAAAATCCTGCTAAAAATTAGAAAACCGTGTGATTTGTCCTTTTATACTACCTCGTTTGGCAATTAAAACTGTTCGCCATCCATGTCGACAAATTATAGAAAATGAGTATGTGTTCACGCAAACAGACGGATACTGAGATTTGTTAGGTTCCTGACGAATAAACAGGTTAGAACTTACAGGAAACAGCAACCCTTCAATGTGTGGCTACGACTTGCTATCTGCGCTACGCCAAGTATGCTTACGAACTGCTGTTATTTACACTGACTCGGAACTGCGCTCTCCTTCTGTGCTTCTTACTGATGTTGAGTTGCGAATGCTTGAATGCAAAAATAACTTATTTGCAATGAGTTTCTTACTTGAAATTATCCTTGTTGATGTTGAATCCGGCTCGAATGTGCCAATCAATGTGCTGTATTTTTCTCTTTTGCGACTAAATATAATTATATGACTGCTTTGAATAATGAACTAATTGTGGTTAACAGTGGACTGTATTTTATTTTTGATGCAAATGTGAATTACATAACAAAACGTGTTGTCACTTTGACATTTTTTAGCCAACCAGCATTTTTTAAGAAAACTGTGAAACTAGCATACGGTCACAGAGGCGTGATCTAGAACAAGCTGCAACAACCTGTATGATGTACCACTACGATAATAATATTCAACTACATCTACCATATCTAAATTGTTATTTGACATATTGCCATTTTTTATTTTTTTTCCACACAAGACAACTGAAGAGAACGAAACGAAGTTCATAGTCAACAGTCAATAGCCAACAAAACAATCTTTCTTTGTAACATAAAGAAACATTTGTTTTTAATTTTTTATTATACCTCTAAACAACACGCATGCGCAAATTTCAGATCATTCTTTAATCTGACAAATAAGCAAGGGCGACTAGAGCACTCAGATTTTCTATATCTGAGCACTGAAGTTGCATGTTCGTAATATGATCGAATCATCAGAGTGAATATTCGTAAGGCATTTTCTTGTTCCGACCACTCCGATACAATTATCGTAAACCCCTAATATTTCACGTTTCTAATCGAGGTTAAAAAATCATAAGGTACCTATTTATTAGGTGCGTTTTGTTGGATTGATTCCGGAATTGAATTATGCAGAATGGGCGTTTTATTGCAAGGATATTCTGAATCCGATTGCAACTTTTGCTTCTGTGGTTTGAGACGGAATTATTAGAATTAAGTGGTGGGGAGATCAAATTTGTGAGGTTACTTAGGTAGTTGGTGTAGCATTGTCCCGTTGATATTCGACATTTGTCTAATATCAAATTTGATTCGAATCGTTTTATTGATAAATGTCATTCTATAGAATCCAATAAATCCGAGATTGATACAACAAAACGCACCTATTGATATTTGATGTATTTCATATTTTAGGTTAGGAAGTCACACAGGACTGTCAATACGATATTGACGTTTCTAATTTAGGTTAGAAAATAAGAAGGGACCTTCTAATTAATATTTGACGTATTTCTTAAATGAAATCGAACTCAAAAATCCGATGGGACCTACTAGGCGATATATGACGTTTTTAATTGATGTTAGAAAATCAGATGGACTTATTAGACACTATTTATTTGACATATTTATTTAAACCAAATGCAGAAAAAATGTTTGTTTACTGATCAGAGGCCTATTTCAAACTTTTTATATACAAAGTTTCACGAAATTAACGCGAATTCGAATTTATCTTCCAAATTTTTTCTGAAAATTTATGTACAAAGTATTCTATAAAATTGAAAGAGGTCTGGATCAGATTTTTCCTTACACATTTTTTACATTTTTTCGTTTTACTTACATATTGAATCTTTTGGTCATGTTTTATGCTTACTAACTAGACGAGATTTTGAATATTTCAATACTGGACCCATCGGGGCTCCTCTGCCAAACACGGATATTTTTTTAAATTGTTATCAAACATTTACATACAGGGTGTTTAAAAACCAAAGTACAGGGTGTTTCAAAAAATTTTATATTTATTAACCGGTAGTGAGAGCACCGCGCAGCGTTGCTAAAGCCCCGCGCAGCGCGGCTCGAGGGCTAAAGTCCCGAGAGAAAGGTTTTGTAGGTAAATTTTCATTTCTCAACGGCTTCTCCGCCAAAACGGCCATTCTTTTAAAGTGTTATCAAACATTTATATACAGGCTGTTCAAAAACTAAACTACAGGGTGTTTTAAAAAATTTTATATTTACTAACCGGCAATGAGAGCACCGCGGAGCGGTGCTCGAGCCGCGCGCAGCGGCCCCTGTCGCGACGCGAAGCGTCGCGATGTCCTTCCCGCGTTAACGTCGTATCTAGAACGCGATCACTCGACGCCTTCCCCATGAATTTTCCGAATTCCCCAGCCTCTGCGAGGGGCGTGGCCCAATTTTTGTGTGAAAAGCATGAGTCCGACACGCCCTACTTACCGATGAAACCCGACGNGCAATTTCTGATGATAGTAGGTATGACACATGAATGAATTTAAAAGCAAGCGTTGAAGTAGCTGCGAAAAAATAAATTTCTACTGATGATGTAATGCAAAGAAGGAACATTTATTCCAAAAAATTAATAACTTAATTTGATGGGCTTGTCTATGGAATAATTTCTTAAATTTTTAATATAATGTTGGAAAATTTTTAGAATTAATTTGAAGTAGCTTAACACCTTTAAATTGGATATTGGAGAAAAATTTAATTTTGAAAATAATCTGCAGCTAATAATCTTAAAAGTAGCAAATAGTTTTTTGAAATGTCGACGCGTCGGGCCGCGCGCTCAGCCACTATCTCGAACTTTCAGTAATTGTTAATAATTTGTTTAAATTTCAAAGAAATTCAAAAACTGATTACACCATTCAATTGTATGGAAAAAAAATACCAAAAGAAACTGTCTCACTATTTGACTCAAAACTTTATTTTTGTACAGTGTTGCTATCGAAGAATGTCAGATTGAAACTTCAAAATAAATTTCGTTATATTTGACGTTTCCAATTGAGATTAGAAAATTACAACAAACCATAGATCGATGGAAGGAAAATACTAATTGATGTTTGACGTATTCCGTAAGTAATTTAGGTTAGGAAACCAGACGGGACCATAGAACTTATAAACTACTGGATTTGCCCATCTGTCATTTTGCCAATATAAACGGCAATGGTATAGACGTGTGCGAGAGAGATAGAGCTGGTGCGGGCTAATGCTTCGTTCTTAAAACTTCAAGTATCGCGCGAATTAAATTGAATTTTTCTTCTTTTAACAATATATATTTGTACGACTAATTTTAATTAATTATTATTAACGAATAAGAGCATAAGCGCTCTTTGTTTATATAGAATTTCTCTACAAATTGGAGGTATTAAAGGGGGAATGTAATAATAACTAAAAATTTAGAATGAAAGATATTTTATTATACATAATTAAAAAATATTCATAGTTACAATTTTCCAAATAGTTTTCTATAATGCATTCTTTATGTATGTCTCAATTTATTTTCCTCACATCGTAAGCTCGATCAGTTAAAATTACTGCAAGCTCTTCTAACGTAGTTTCAAATAGTTCATATTTTATTTGTAAAACTGCATTAGTTGGAACTGTATCGATGCTTTAGCTTCGTTCAACATATTCCAAGCGAATTTTTGCCTAAGTACATTATAAGCACAATGCAATTGAAGCTGTTTATATTCAGTTTGATAAAAAATAATTTGAAGAGCGACACATTGAAGGGGGAAAAATTTTGACGTTAAAATGACATCTTATTTTGAGGATGGGAGAAATAATATAATCTAATAAGTTGTCACCAGATACAACTCTACTTGGTCATTATTTTCAAAAATATTCGAAAAGTATACACATTTTGGCACCATCATAATCTCTTTCCTACCTATAAAAATTATTTTTTTCTCCACTTAAACATCTCTTTACGCAATTAATCACAATTGCGCCATATTTAGTTTTCACATATACTGTCAGGCTAAAATTTAAGAAATCCTTTTCATGACTTTTATTCCAAGGTTTATTGTGATTTTGTTGTACCGGTATACCGGTGTACCGTTATTTGTTTTACCAATATTTGCTTGCACTAGCTTCATCTGCCTTGCCCACATCAGTGCAATTGACCTCTCTTTCTTAGTTTATAAGGGCTATGGACGGAACTTACTACATAATAGGGGTTTACGAAAAATATATCTGACCAACTGATCCGAGCGCTGCTTACTCTGGTCAGAGTGCTCTTTTAAATTGACTATATTCGTAAGCACCTAGTCGAAACCGATCTAATCTAACCTCTATCACTATCTACATGCAATAATTCTACAAATAAATGAGAAAAGTGGTACCTGTGTGCTGTATTTTTCTCTTTTGCGACTAAATATAATTATATGACTGCTTTGAATAATGAAGTAATTGTGGTTAACAGTGGACTGTATTTTATTTTTTATGCAAATGTGAATTACATAACAAAACGTGTTGTCACTTTGACATTTTTTAGCCAACCAACATTTTTTAAGAAAACTGTGAAACTAGCATGCGGTCACAGAGGCGTGCCTAGAACAAGCTGCAACATAGACCGCCGCCCTTGAACGGCTAAGCCTTCAATAAGTACATATTATGATATACATTAAAGCATAAAATACATAGTTACTAGATACTTGACAAATAATAAATCCTGAACATGAAATGTGAATTTGATTTAAACAATATCTAAATCTAAATAGGGTCTGTCTCAATCGGAAGCTTACAGATTTTTGTCGTAGCACGTTTCACTTCACCATTTGCGGTTTTCATTTGCACTACGTGAACTACACCATCTGTGCCAGGATGCAGCTTGGTGATTCTACCTAAAGGCCAATTCATTGGTGGAAAACCTTCGTCTTTCAGAAGAACCATGTCGCCTACCTGGATATTATTAATCTTGTTAAATTTCCATTTAACTCGTTGCTGCAACGTTGTCAAATATTCCGAACTCCATCGCTTCCAAAAATGCTGTATGATTTGTTGAAGTCTTTGGTAGTGTGAGAGCCGGTTTACAGATACGTTTTTCAGCTCAACTTGCGGAATGGAATTGAGTACATCGCCAATCAAAAAATGACTCGGTGTTAAGGGCATAAGATCGGTGGGATCGTTTGATAGAGGCTTAGCTCCTCAAAAGTGAGGTGTGAGATCTCGCGAGAACAAGGCTTCTACTCTTTTTAATTCATTATTAGCACCGCGAAAATTGGAAGCATTGTCCGAGTATAAATTTTTGCAAATACCACGCCTTGAGATAAATCTCTTTAGCGCATTCAAAAATGAATTCGTGCTAAGATTACCTGCCAATTCCAGATGCACGGCCTTTGTGGTAAAACAAATAAACAAGCATAAAAAACACTTGACAATTTTACGGTTACGAGTCTTACCATCCTTTATTAAAAATGGGCCTGCGTAATCTACGCCGCAATTGTAAAATGGTCTAGCAGGTTGTACGCGGTGTTCAGGTAAGTCTGCCATAAGTGGCTTCGTGCTAAGCGGTTTTGCCTTGAAACATACTATACAACCGTGTAAGATTTTTCGCACTGAGCTACGACATCTTATTGGCCAGTATTTTAGACGTAACATTGCTAAAGTTAGTTGTAATCCTGCATGAAAATTTCTTATATGCTCATTCATGATTATTAAATTTGTTAATAAGTGCTTATTCGACAAAATAATTGGATATTTTTGATCGAATGGGACCTTTGAATTGGAACTTCTACCGTCTACTCGCATAATACCTTCCCTGTCTATAAACGGATTTAATGATGTTAGCTTACTGTTTTTCGATACACAATTGTTTTTTCTTAAGTTAGAAATGTCTTCATTGAATTCGGATAGTTGTGAAATACGTATTAAAACGTTTAACGCTTGAGTCAACTCATTTGTACTTAAAGGACCGGTTAATTTATTTGATTTGTTTAAAGTGTTATTTTTAAATCTAAGACAATAAGCGGTTACTCGCTTTAAGTTGTCTAAAGATGAAAATTTTCTGAACATATCATTTTCCGTGGTAGCTGCAAGTGTTATTAATTTAGTCGGTTTTAGTTCGGGAATATTTTCTGTGGGTATATCGTTATGAGTGCTCCATTGCTGTGGATCATCGGAGAGCCATGCTGGCCCTGACCACCATAATGACGACTCTAATAATTTTTGAGGCGTGCAACCACGAGAAATTATGTCTGCCGGGTTTTCGTTTGATCTTACGTGGTTCCAATCAGATATATTTGTGATCCGTTGGATTTCTGCCACTCTGTTTCGTACAAATGTTTGCCACTGAATAGCTGGAGCAGATAACCATGCTAGCACAATAGTTGAATCGCACCAGTAATATATACGTGATAAGTTAATATTTAATGATTTAACTACTTTATTTGTGAGTTGTGCTGAGAGTACCGCTCCACAAAGCTCTAGCCTGGGCAATGTTATACTCTTCAGCGGAGCTACTCGCGACTTCGCGCATATTAAGCGTGTAGCTACTCTGCCTTCTCGCTCAATTGTTCTAAGATACACAGAAACTCCATACGCTGCTTCTGAAGCATCGCAAAAGCTATGGATTTGAAAACTTATCGCATTAGGAATTATTAAATTATTAAATTATTTAATAATGGGCCTTGATTAATAAATTCGTACCACTCTGTATATATGTCTATGGGAATTGACTCGTCCCAATTTACTTGTAATTGCCACAATTTTTGCATGATTATTTTTCCACGTATTGTTATAGGGCCTATTAATCCTAGAGGATCAATAATTTGTGCTAAACTACCCAAAATTGTTCTTTTTGTTACTACACGATTATCTTGTTTTTCGCTTGCTGTAATTTGAAAAGTATCACTTCGCGCGTTCCATAAAAGACCTAGAGTTTTAATGCATGAATCGTCAGATATAATAAACTGGGGTAAATTGTTTTCAGTGTTTCCGGTACTA
>NW_019418509.1:0-4825 GCF_000390285.2 Anoplophora glabripennis | reverse complement strand
CCTTAGCAAAGCGCATCCCAGGCTGCATAGCCGCACTACCCTACCCAACCATACCACACATAAACATGACACTACCCCCGGGGTTTACACAGACGAGCCGGCGAAGCAAGAAGAGCGCCAGAAGAAAGGGCCCTAGCCGGCGGGGCCCAGCCAGGACAAAAGGAGGTCCCACAAAGCGCCTACACCGGCCGCATTTGCGGTCGGGGTAGACGACGGATGGGGCCCACCTACGAAGGCTGTCCAGGCCTACACGAGATGAGGCAGGATAAAGAGGGATAATCCCCCTCGATCCCAAATCATTGAGGCCAATTTCTAGCCATGGAATAATGGCGTAATGAGATTCCCAAAGAAACTTAAATAAAGGTTTAAAATTACAATTTAAATTGACTTGAGTATTAACACAGTTATTAGGGTCCCTTTTAATTTCTCTTAGAATTTCTAAGTCTTCCAATAAATTAATTTTATGAAAATCAAAATTATTATGAATATTATGGAGAATTTTGCTATTGTTTAAAGGTGAAAATGAATGGTTAGTAAAATTAATATGATGACCAAAAGCTGACTTTTCAGGTCTTTTTAAATGTTTATTAATACGAATATTTAATGATCTAATGGTTCTAGCAACATAGGTGACGGGACAATCATTACAAGATAACAATTATATACCGCTATTTGACAATTTATCTTGTGAATCTTTAACTTTTGAAAATTTTGAACGAATTGACTTATTTACTTTAATTTAACATTTTCTACAGTATGGTAGTTGTCTTGAATAGATACCTTAGACTGTCTACAAAGAGGGAATTAATCAACATTGATATTTGGTTTATACATCAATGTTTAAAGAATAATACTAGAAAGGTAGGNGATAAGTTAATATTTAATGCTTTAACTACTTTATTTGTGAGTTGTGCTGAGAGTACCGCTCCACAAAGCTCTAGCCTGGGCAATGTTATACTCTTCAGCGGAGCTACTCGCGACTTCGCGCATATTAAGCGTGTAGCTACTCTGCCTTCTCGCTCAATTGTTCTAAGATACACAGAAACTCCATACGCTGCTTCTGAAGCATCGCAAAAGCTATGGATTTGAAAACTTATCGCATTAGGAATTATTAAATTATTAAATTATTTAATAATGGGCCTTGATTAATAAATTCGTACCACTCTGTATATATGTCTATGGGAATTGACTCGTCCCAATTTACTTGTAATTGCCACAATTTTTGCATGATTATTTTTCCACGTATTGTTATAGGGCCTATTAATCCTAGAGGATCAATAATTTGTGCTAAACTACCCAAAATTGTTCTTTTTGTTACTACACGATTATCTTGTTTTTCGCTTGCTGTAATTTGAAAAGTATCACTTCGCGCGTTCCATAAAAGACCTAGAGTTTTAATGCATGAATCGTCAGATATAATAAACTGGGGTAAATTGTTTTCAGTGTTTCCGGTACTATTTAAAATGTGCGTATTGTTAGCAACCCATTTTCTTAGTTGAAAACAGCCACCTTTAAAGATTTGATCGATTTCTTGCTTGAGCTTAATTACTTCATCTAGATTGTTTGATCCAGTAATAAGGTCATCCATGTAAAAATCGGTTAATATGACTTGACTTGCTTTAGGAAAATTTGTTTGATTTTGAAAAGCCAATTCATGTAGGCAGCGAGTTGCGATAAATGATGCTGGAGAAATACCATACGTTAACGTGTTTAGCTTATAATCTTGCAATACTTGATCGGGTGCTTCGCGCCAAAGAATGCGTTGCATATCGCGTTGCTCTTCAGTTACTAATATTTGACGATACATCTTCGCAATATCAGCCGTTATGACATATGTGTGCTTTCTGAATCTTACCAATATAGAAAAGATATCGTCCTGAATTGTTGGGCCCGTTAATAGATTATCATTGAGACATAAACTCGTCTCCGATTTTGCAGACGCGTCGAAAACCACTCTTAATTTTGTGATCAAGCTCGCTTCTTTGAGTACGCTATGATGTGGTAAATAATATACCGAATGTTTATTTTCGTCGAGTTCTGCAACGGAAGGCATATCATTGTCTGTTATTTTAGTCATGTGACCCAACGCTTGATATTCGCGCATAAATTCCGTGTATTGCTGCTTTAAATCAGCGTTTTAGCCTAATCTTTTTTCTAATGCTAGAAAACGTTTCTTCGCGCTGTCTCTAGTATTACCGAAATCAACAAATGATTCGCGAGTTGGTAATTCAATGATAAACCGTCCTGATTCATCGCGTTTTGTCTTTTCGATAAATACTTGTTCGCATTGGTTTTCTTCTAGCGATAACTCACGATGATCTATAAATTCTTCGATTTTCCAGAATTTTTCTAGTTGCCGCTCTAAACCGATTGTCGATAAATTACATTGAACCTTAGCGTTATTTAAATTTAGTTGTATTGGACCAGAAAATAACCATCCAAATTTGGATTTTTGTAATATAGGCTTGTCTGCACCGATGCGTATTTGTCCTACGCAGAGGAGTTCCCAGAACATGCTCGCTCCGATTAGTAAATCTATCTGAGATGAACTATTAAATGTTGGATCTGCTAATGTGATATTTTCTGGAATGTTTAGGTTTGTATCGTCAAAAGATATAAATGGAATGTTATCCGTGATTTGATTAATAATTAGTAATGAGATTTCCTTTTGATAAGCATTGTGCATAGATTTTATTATTGTCTTTGTTTTCCCAAATATATTAGTTAAAGATTGTCCAATGCCTGAAACAGGTACATTTATTTTGCACTTATTTAATCCTAATTTTGTGAATAAACTGGTTGTGATGAAATTGGATTGGGATCCATTGTCTAACAATGCTCTGCACTGTATAAAATTGTCGTGTTTATCTTTAATGTAAATTAATGCTGTTGATAGTAAAATATGTGGTTCATGTTTTGTACTAGAATGTGCATTGATAGATGATATGACTTGATTCTGATTGCATATATCGGGTGAATTAGAATTAGCTTGCGAGTTGTTTTCGTTTTGAGCCGTGTTATTCGTTTGCTTTGCTGAATGATCATCATTATCGTGAATGTGAAGTAAACTATTGTGTTTTTTGTTGCAAAATTTACTGTTACTGGATCTACATTCCGCGTTAAAATGACCTGCACGTAAACAATTTGTACATATTTTGAGTTTTTTTATTTCCTCTAGTCTTAGCTTGACAGGAATTTTCAATAAGTTTTTGCAATAGTATATCGAGTGAGAACCTTTACAAAATTCGCATTTACGATTTTGTGTTGCTACCAGAGACGCGTAATGCTCGTCGTTCCTTTTAACATTTGCTTTCATAGTTTTGCTATGACTGAAATTATTACGATTGCCTGCATTTAATGTTTCTAACAAATTACATTTTTCTGTTAGAAATGTTGTTATGTCTGACATTTTTGGATCGTCTAATTTAGCCGTGTAAGCTTCCCAATCTCGTTTTGTAGTTGGGTCAAGCTTGGAAGATATGAGATGCACTAATAGAATATCCCAGGAGTCTGTTGATTCGCCAAGGTTCTTTAATGCTCTTATATGAACGTTTACTTCGTTTAAAAATTTGCGCAAACCAGTAAATGATTCTTTTGCTAACGGTGCTATATCAAATAGCGACGCTACATGTGCCTTTTTGATTAATTTTTTGTTATCGTATCTTTGCTTTAATAAATCGAATGCCGTTTTGTAATTTGTGTCCGTTATTTCAATTGACTCTATTATCTGCTTTGCTTCGCCCTGTAACGATTCAATCAAATAATGAAAACGCTGCGCATCACTTAAATTCGCGTCTTTATTTACTAGATCAGTAAAACTATTTTGAAACCTAGGCCAATCGCGATAATCGCCTGAAAAGGTTGGTAATGGTATAGCCGGCAGTTTTGCAAAATAATTTTTTACATTAGGCTGCGCAACTGGAATTTGATTGATGTCTTGCAGAAAATCTTTAGCTTTACCCACGAGAGTATAATAGTTATCTTCAAAGTTTTCTCGTTCGTTAGTTTCCGAGGTATCTAACATTTCAATTTCTGTTTGAATTTGATCGAATTCAACTGCAAGTTTTTCAATTTTCTCTAAACGAGCCTTTAATTCAGTAATAGAACGCTTGTTATCGTGAAACCCTGCTAAAAAATTAGAAAACCGTGTGATTTGTCCTTTTATACTACCTCGTTTGGCAATTAAAAGTTTGTGTTCTTGCGACTGTTCGCTATCCATGTCGACAAATGATAGAAAATGAGTATGTGTTCACGCAAACAGACGGATACTGAGATTTGTTAGGTTCCTGACGAATAAACAGGTTAGAACTTACAGGAAACAGCAACCCTTCAATGTGCGGCTACGACTTGCTATCTGCGCTGCGCCAAGTATGCTTACGAACTGCTGTTATTTACACTGACTCGGGACTGCGCTCTCCTTCTGTGCTTCTTACTGATGTTGAGTTGCGAATGCTTGAATACAAAAATAACTTATTTGCAATGAGTTTCTTACTTGAAATTATCCTTGTTGATGTAGAATCCGGTTCGAATGTACCAATCATTGTGCTGTATTTTTCTCTTTTGCGAGTAAATATAATTATATGACTGCTTTGAATAATGAACTAATTGTGGTTAACAGTGGACTGTATTTTATTTTTTATGCAAATGTGAATTACATAACAAAACGTGTTATCACTTTGACATTTTTTAACCAACCAACATTTTTTAAGAAAACTGTGAAACTAGCATGCGGTCACAGAGGCGTGCCTAGAACAATCTGCAACAACAATCAGTGGTATTATACAATGGAGGTGGTAGGATTGTAATTCTTGAAGGTGCTGCGCTA
>NW_019418508.1:7547-13617 GCF_000390285.2 Anoplophora glabripennis | reverse complement strand
ATTTATCCAAGGTTTTCGTCCCGTTTTAACTCTCTTCATGGGTGCAATTTTATTTACAGAGCCTCTTATAATTTCAATAAAGTATACAGTATATTAACGTCAGTAGAATTATAATTCCAGGGTTTAGGGTAGTGGGGGGGAATATGAGCACCTTAATCAGTTTTCAATAATTTTTCATAATTTAAGATATTTTGCTGTGAAAATTGGTTTTACATGACATAAGGCAATATGATTAATCAATTTGTGCAAAATTACTTTGCTTTCTGGTCTGACAGAAGTTTTTATAGACAAATTTGCAAAGTGGTCGAGTTGCTCATATTACCCACCATATCTGGTAATATGAGCATGAGGTGGGGTAAAATGAGCACATGATTTAAGTTCGAAATATAATTTAATAAGTACAAACAAATCATAACAGGAAAACGTATGAGCAAAGAGAAAAAATAAAAGTCATTGACATAGGTCACAAATATAAATCTTGTTTTTTTTGGTTACACCAACACAATCGATATGTGCCCATTTCTTACAAGTCATGCACTGAATCCAGGAGCCACCAGTTATGAAATAGGATTCATTGCAAAAAAATACAGTTGGCATCCTCATTTTTTTGCTTGCTTTCCATTTTTTTAGAAGAAAGCACTTTTCTTCTTGGTACCACACATGATTTTTTCTTAACGCTTTCAGAAACTTCATTTTTATATGGGCTCTCTGTTAGAACAGTAGAATGAGCTACTTTACGTTTTCGCGAAGTACTTGCTATCTGTCTAACAGGTGTAGGAATTAGATCTCTGAAGCTTGGGGATATCTTCACATCATCCTTGCTTGTGGAAGCTAAAAGATCCATGCGACATTTAGGAGTTTTGGGTTGCATTGTATCTTCGACACAGTTTTGGGATTGTTCAGGTGTCCTTTCAGGGGTCCTTTTAAGTGTCCTTTCAGGGGTCCTTTCAAGTGTCCTTTCTGGTGTTTTGGTGATGTAATCCTTGGAATTGTCAATATATTCTCCGGTTATGGGTAAGGGTGTCAGAGGTAGTGTTTCTTCTAATCTTTGAGAAATGTTTGTCCTATTTTGATTAGGATTATGGTCAATTAAGTCAGAGGCGACGAAGTCTTCTTCTGTGAAGACTTCGGGATCAAATGGAAAAATTCCACATTTCTTAAACCTAGATACAGCATTTTTTATTGTTCCTCCCGTCCCATATCCAATCATAAAAAGCTCCGGTATCTCGTTTTCTGTCACAATCCTGCCAGGATGTTGCACTAACCATGTTGCCACAGCTTGATCATAAAATGTGTTTATGCTTTTGAATACAGCCACGTCCAACGGCTGTAATCGATGAGTTCATTGAGAAGGAAGGGATAATAAAATATTTTCTCTTGCTTTTTCAGAGTTAGATTTTTAGTATGAGATGTGTGACCGTCAAGAATGATCAAAACAGGTTCAGGACGACTAGCTGGTCTAACTAGCTTCAAAAAGTGATGAAACCAAACACCAAACAATTCTTCATTGATCCACCCAGAAGGGTTTGCCACTCCAATAGCCCCCGCTGGCCCTTTGTCTAAGAGATCAGGACGCATTCTTACTCTTGGGAAAACAAACATAGGCGGAATATATTGCCCAACTGCACTAACACAGCATACAACGGTAATCGTTTTGCCCTTTTCTGCACTCGTAAGTGAACCTACATATTTTTAGCGACGACTTTTCCAGGTTTATGCACAGTTGTGTATCCGGATTCGTCGACATTGAACATGTTTTCTGGAGGTATCCTCATTGATCCATTTTCATTAAATATAATTTTTTTTAGGTTGTTGAAAAATAGGGTAACTTTCGTTTTATTGAATCTAATAGCTCTCTGCATTGAAGTTGCTTCAGGTTTCCGGATAGATATCTCAGGATTTCTCCTCAGAAAGTCCTGGAACCAGTCCTTTCCAGCTTGACTTTCGACACGGTTGAATGGGTTAGCAATGCCATTCTTTTCGCAATATTGAAAAACGTAATTTTTCACATCTTGAACGCTTACACCGAATAACCTCTTTTCCAAGTCAAGAAGCACCTCGACTAATTCTTTCTCCTGTTCTGCAGTCAAAACACTTTTCCTTCCCAGCCTCTCCTTCAATTTAAACTGATTTCCAGAACGTACCTTTTGTAAATAACGTCTTACAGTTTGACGAGGAACTCCACACTCCCTAGCTGCTCTTTTTTCTGAATACCCTTCATCTAAAACTAGTTTTATGGCAGATTTCATTCTATCTACGGTCCATAATGACCTTATGCCTTTCTTACAATATCTCGGCATTTTCCGGGCAATGCGTATTTTTCTACAATTAAAAAACAAAAACATTATTGCATATGAACTATCTTATAAACTACGTCGGGTAATATGAGCACCCACGTGCTCATATAACCCACAAGTACTGACGTTATCTAAATTTGAGGTTAGACACTTATAACGTATAATTTGAACTTCTTACCTCTATGAGTAGAAGCACTTAAAGGCTGGTAGCGAAAGAATCTCAGTAGATAGTAAAGAAATAAAGTTAGAGTGTTATGAATACCTTAAAAAAAACGTAAATTAGTGATGGCTATCCGCGCTACCCAAACAACCGCCAACAATTCAACGGTCTGCTCAACTAGAGTCGTTTGTCGAACTTGATGTTATTTTACGGTTAGTAATGCGTCATAAGTTACATAGATGGCACCACCAGTACAGTCCTATCTTACGTTTTACAATTATGCTCATATTACCTGCTATGCTCATATTCCCCCCCACTACCCTACCTATTAAATCCTGTGCTATCTTCATAATAGATTCCTCACTTAAATTCCGATTAAAACATAAATGATCTGAATACAAATCTGCTGACATCCCTAATTTAACACCTATGATGCTATGATCTGTTATTTTTGGGTACACTCGTGGTAGTTCCCGAAAATTATTTGTAATTACAAGATCAATTAAAGATGCCGAATTATCCATATGTCTAGTATTTTCCGCAATAATTTGACAAAATCCTGCTGATTCAAATGCATCTTTTAATTTTTTTGCATTTGTATTATAGTATTCCATGTGAATATTAAAATCGCCCATTATTACCATTTCGTAACTACATAGAGTGTCCTCATTTATTGTTCCTTCAAAACTCTAAGAAAGTATTTATATTACTTTTTGGGGCGCGGTAAACACACCCAATAACTATCACTCTTTGGAGAATTGTAATTTTTTAAAAAAAGCCCAGAAGACATAATCAACACATGTGTTTTTAAGTACAGATATCTTACTATGTTTAACCTCTTTTACATATATGATGACCCCACCAGTGTGTTTACTATTAGATAAACATATAAAGTGTTTATAGCCCGGTATAGAAATTTCAGTTTCAAAAATCTCTGAAGTTACATGTGTCTCACTCACGCAGACTACGAGTGGAGAAAATGTATGCAGGAGTTGGGTCAGTTCTAAAAAATTTGTGGTTATACCCCGGATATTTATTGACAAACACACATCATTTTTAAACTCAATTTTCTCAGTTGCTGTTAATTGCTATGAATAATCGATTATTTCTTTCGATCTCTGATATGCTCTTTCATAACATGTACAAATAGTTTTATCAAAGACACTATGATTAAAATCTATATTTGGAATCTTTAATACATCATGTGAATATTTACAGTTACTACAAACTTTTTCATTAGAATTACAATCACAAGGGGCAAATTACTTCAGAATGACACACTGTACAGTTACAAATTCATGCACCGGGTAGCTATCCCATTCTACAAACACTCGTTTCTTCTTAATAAGGTGATTAAATAAAACTTACTTCTAAAAAACATTATGATACTTTTTATTTGCAGGCTTGTATTTGCGAATAAATTTAATATTGTCCTCGATGTCTTGGCAGTTTTGTGTTTGAATTATGCGGATAAAATCATCAATATTTTCCAAATGCTTATCATGAACGCCCAACAACAGTAATTTTGGATTTAATAATTTTGGAATTTGGACCTCATATTTTTCTGCAAGTTCATTGTCTCTCGAAAACAAGAGGAGATAGACATATAGTTCATAAGAAAAAAAATTCTGATTTTTTGTCGTACTTATAACCCCCTGTATTTACGGGAGGTCTTTCTGAAACACCCTGTATATATTTTTCGTTTTATTCTTGTAATTGTAATAAATATCGAGAAAAGAATTAAACGATTTCAAAAAAGTATGTATGGTGCAAAAAAATTATGCACAAAAGTTTTTTTCTTTTAGAAAAATAGGAAAATTTTTGTAAAGAAAAATAACAAACGCGATGAAAACTTGAAAGAGAAAAAAGGATTTTTATATCAAGTATAATATTAATTTATTTGGAAATAATGTATTATGCACTAAGATAGTATTAATCGTCTCAAAAATAATTTCATTTGTTTATAACTTAAATTTTTAAGCATAAAATAAGCAATATTATAATTATTTATTAGAAACAAATAATAATTATTTGAAACAAATAATAATTTACATAATAATAATTAATAACCAATTATAAATATGAAATTTTTGGAGTGAAAAAATTAAATTTCATCACGATTATTGATTTATTGATTTTTTAAAAATTTGCGGACATTAAATCGTCGGACACTTATATCACTATTTTGTACAGTAAATTTAAAAGTGGAAAAAATTAAAATTAGATATGTGGTAATCGATTTATCATACCCCGTGAAAATTCCGATTTCCAGCTGTCGGACTGAAAAAACGCGGCTTGAAATTTGTCGGACAACAATACTNAACGTTGGAGACGTCCATCCAGACAGTGCCTCATTAGTCCATCTGGATAAGAACGGTGATTTTAAAAAAACACATAATTACTACTACGAAGTGCAAGGACTATTAGAAATAAGCGATAGACAATGGTGTGACTTTGTCGTTTATACGTCTAAGGGGATATCAATAAAAAGAATAGAGAGAAATAAGCGCCTGTGGAAAACAATGGAAGGTAAATTAAGAGATTTTTTCTATTTTCACATGTTACCGAAATTAGTTCGTCCAGATATAAAATATAACGAAATACAGTCCAAATGGACCACCTCACAAGATATTAAATTATTAGACAATCACTTAGTGGATGACATATTTTACTACAAAGAAATACCTAACAGAGGATATACAGTAGGAATCTACTCCGATATTAATTTATATTTTCACGAAATCGTCATTGCCGATTATGTTTCCCTAACAGGTGATGCGTGGCTAACAAATTTTGTAGTTGAAATATGCTTAGCACTAATCGACTCAAATAAATTATTTCAAGTTGTCCCTGAATATAGCCTCATCTACCATTAATAACTGCGAATACGACAGTGCTTTGATGGAAACATTCAATTTCCAAAAAAACCATATCGTCATACCCTTGATTGGCGGAAACCATTATTGCATGGTTGTGCTATATTTGAAAGAAAAAGAATTTCATTTCATTGACCCGATGGATTCCAATTATAACAAAACCGAAGGGTACAGAGATAAATTTGGAAACTTTATAGCTTACTATAATAAGCGTAAGGTAAAAACAGTTTCCAATAATTTAAATATTGTGGTTGATAAACATATTATGCAAACTGAAATCCAAGACAGTTTCCAATGTAATTTTTGCTTACGTTGTATTCATTAGAAATGTTTATCACTAAGCACTCCTAATTCCTTGATAAACGATATGTGTTATTTATGTGTAGCAAGCTTTGTTGCTAAGTGACTACCCATTATCTATTTTCGTGCCAAAAATTTCATGGTTCCCTTTTCAATACATGGATAATAGTTACAAAAGAAAAATCAATAAAATATTTAATTGAGCATCTACAATCTGTTTCATTGCGGGCATTTACCTAATAAAATAAATAGTAGTACCAAACAACGTAAAAAATTAATAATACTATATTTAATAATAATAACAATAATAATAATAATTATTATTATTATTATTATTATTATTAATTCAAGAATACTTACTTCCATAATAGTATTGATCTACTGTTTTCAACCAACCCACATCATCGTGTGAATGAGGCACTAGATGTACATTTATT
>NW_019418508.1:0-6960 GCF_000390285.2 Anoplophora glabripennis | reverse complement strand
TCCTGAAATTTGAAGCGAATCGTATGACTGTGAGTCGAGATATTAGAATAAGTGTTTCTAAGGGTTAACGTCAACTACCCCCAAAAAATTTGTCAGCGAACAAGACATAAAAAAATCATTAGAATACATTAAATGTGACCTCTTCCTGAAATTTGAAGCGAATCGTATGACTGTAAGTCGAGATATTAGAATAAGTGTGACTAAGGTTTAATGACAACTACTCCCCAAAAAATTTGTCAGCGCACGAGACAACAAAAAATCATTAGAATACATTAAATTTGATCTCCTGAAATTTGAAACGAATCGTATGACTGCGAGCCAAGATATTATAGGATGTTCGAATGGTTATTATTAACTACCTTCAAAAATTTTTCTTCAGTGAACGAACTACCTAAAAGTCATTAGTAAATATTAAATTTGACACTTTTATAATTAATTATTGAGGAAAAAATATTGGTTAGCGAATCTGAAGCGCAAAAATTATTCATCTTTTATGTTTGATGCCTTTAGTCGTTCCATACTGTTCTTACTTCTTTGACTTCGTGGCAAGTTCGGCTAAGTTCGGGAAAATTAGCTGCTAACTTTGGCTGCTGCCTTCACACCGGTTTTTCCCTCTCTGTCTTTGGGGCTGCCTCAGCAGCCTCAGGACACCTAGGGAGGGAACGTGGGGTACAGCGCGTTGCCTTTTTAGCCTTCGTCATTGAGCTATGACGTCAAAACTTATGAGAAAAAAAAACGGTTTTTGTTCGTAACTCGGAAAAAGTGTTTATAACTCGGAAACGGTGCGTTGAATCGAAAAAATAATTAAAAAAATCTCTCACACCCTTCGCTCTGATTGTCCGTTCTGCGTTGAATGTAAAAGGCCCGAAGTTCGTATATCAAAAAACAAAAAAGTTAGTCAAAAATTGCAACAGCAGTAGCGAACGCATTATCTTTAAGGGATCATTGATTGATGATTTATTGTTTTTTTTTTAAATTTCGTATTCAACTACCTACTCCTTGAGGTTCCAACAATTTTAGAATGTGTTAATTTTTTTGAACACCTTCGGTCACAAATATGAGCACTACCAATGGCACCCATGATATCAACACTTGTGTCAATAATTATTGGTAAGACAGCAGTACCCATCTAAGGATACACAACCTGTATAATGCAATTTTTGTTAATATGGTACCAAATTGGAAGTCGACGTACAAATCTAAAAACATTAATTTCAAGTTTTTGAATTCTCCCATTCTAAGGTGATATAAAATAAATAATTAATTAGGTAAATTCATAGTTTTAATTTTAACTTGATTTATTTTAACACAAATGTGATTTCCAAACAAAAAAGGTAAGTTCCATATCTCTTTAATTACATAATTGAATGCATTAAGTTTATTTGACAGCTATCATTTGGCAACAAAGCCACCGCTAGACCTGCCGCCTATAACCAAGTAGAAGAGTTACACGCTAAATTTGATTGATGGAAGCCGACTAACAAAAGCCTGCATCCTTTTCAGGTTGCCAGTTTCCAGCTTTTAACACGCAGTCTGTGACGATAAGCTATATTGTCTGTGTACTTACTTACATAACATATAAATAACTTTTTCAATGTAAGTTAAAAAATTATAAATAACGTCAAAACTTAAATTCCAGTTTTACAATGTATATTCAAAAACTATAAAATCTTAACAAACTGGTAGCTCATGTAGAATAAAAAGCTAGGCATAGAGGTTATTGGACAATAATATGTTAAACTGTTCCATCTAAAGAGTTTTGTCCTAATCCTAAAGTTTTTGAATACTGTATTGTAAAAAAATAACACTTACGAACATCATACTTGTGTAACTTGTGAAACTCATATAACTTGTTATGTTTTATTGGAAATAGTATTAACAGTAAGTACCACTAACATTTTAGATGCGTTATATGTCCTGGCTTTATAAATTTAATCACATCGAAGATGCATTTAAATATTTTTGTAAGGTGTTTATAACAACTTACAATGAATGTTTTTTTTATTATAAGATGTCTAAAGACAACGTTAGATAATAAAAATTGGGGAATTTAAGGAAATTAAGTTATCTAGTGCAAAATTAAAAAATCTGTACTTTATAAAAAGCAGATTTCTCGTATTTTCCAAAGTGTATATATTGGAAAAAAAGAATGACTGCTTTTCAAATACAAAAAAAATATTTTCAAAATAAAATAGCATACCATCACTTTATTAATTAGATATAACAATTTTAACGAAATGTAAATGTGTAATCCTGTTCAATTGGATAATATATCTCCGCCTTATCCAATAAGTAGACAAATCTCTACAATGTTTTTATATCTAGTCCTTGAAAAGCAACTTACCAATATTAAAAATTAAAAAATAAGTGGTTAGTTGATTCTGACTGGTTCTTTACAAATATTCAAAAAGGTGAGTTTTAGTGTTATAAAACCTTTAGTATTTCTAGCAAATTTATCCCTTACATGTGAATGTTTTTCCAGTAATCTGAATGTTAATAAAGCAGTTTTTAAGAAAGGTGATGTATCCTTACTCGACAATTACAGATGTATCTCAATTTCGAGCAAAAAATTATATTTACTTACCAACATAGTTTTCAGTCAGAAAAATCAATAAACACTGCTTTTCAATCATTCTATGAATTAGTTTTAAATACGATCGAAGTTGGCAATAATCCAGTAGGAATATTTTGTGATCTTGGCAAAATTTTTGATTGCGTTAATTATAAAATTTTATTTAGCAACTAATCAGAATATGGTCTTTAAAATGGTTAAAATTCTTCCTATACAATTGCGAAATCGTGAAATATGAGTATAAGACAAAACAGATTCCAAGTATCAATTATGTAAAGTCTCAGACGTTAATATCTAATCTAGAAGTGACGCAGGGCTCAATATTGGGCCCTATATTGTTTTTATTATACAGTGTGACGATAAAGTTTGGAACAAAATTCATAATATTTATACCGAGTGATTTTAAAAAAAACGCCTATACAGGTCGATTTTAAGATGATTCAGTTGTATATAGGGTGACCCAGAAAAGCTGGACGGCCAATAAATTTGTGTTTTCTTATAGAACACCCTGTATATATTTTTCATATTCGGATAAAGCTTTCTCTTACGAATACAGTGATGTAAGACTTGTCAGTGCTGCGAGAAACAACTACTCCGAGAGCTATTTGCCCCTACCGGCATTGAATTATACTCGCAACACCTAGTGCAACAGCAAGGATCGTTTGTCAGTTTACCCACCAGGCACAGACCGGTTTCGGACTTATTAGTCCTCATCAGTGTGTGATAGGTGCGACAACCGACAATAGAGCTGGGTCGCTCATGAACGACTCGCACGAACGTGCTGGCATTGAACAATGAACGAGCCGAGAGCCAAGCACGCAATACTCGATTGTTCCACTTCAGCTCAGAGGTAAATACCACGACTCACGATTGGACTACATATGTGTGAATTCTCCATATAATGTTGACTGATTACGACGACAGAAATACAATTTAGGAATAAGTGAGCCGCAAATGCAAAAATAAATGTTTATTATTAGAATACTGTAGAATATTTTAATAGAACATATAACTGTTTAAAGCGGCAATAAATTATTATCAAGATATTAAAAATAGAATAAAGTTTATTTCTCGTAGGTATAAATAAACGGAAAAATTATTAAATTAACAAAATCATCTCAAATGCAGTTATAGGTTAAAAAATGTTTGCAAATTATGTAGATACCTATTACAAATTATAATTTAAAAATATAATTTGGGAGACTTTTTCACCTTGAAAACTACTTCGTTTAGCAGTAACAATTTGCCCTGCTTTAGAAAAAATCCTCTCACACTAACAGATGATCTTTATATATGAAGGCGAAGGAAGGTGTAAAGTAGTGTTGGGACTATTCGAATGCAAATTACAAAATTATTCGATTCTACCAAGGTCTCGAATGCATTCGATTCTGTTGAAAGTATTCGAATAGCATAGAAAATATAGTTAGTAACGTAGAATGAAATGTCCCTAATATTGCCAATAAACGGCGAAACAGCGCCACGTAACGTTTTGGAAGCTTACTACTACTTAGCTCCTAATGGGTAGGCAACACTTTATACTTTGTGAACTGATTACAGCGGCATCTATCGTATGCAAACGACTTCTCACTTATATCCTCTAATATATTATTTTAATAATTTTAAAAGTAAACCCTTATACAAATAGGAATAGTCAATGTGTCAATACTTTTGAGAACAGATTATTTAGTTAAACAGAAAATGTAGCGAAAAACTAATATTCAGTACTTTTCTAATTCACTTCTGCTTTGATAACGAAACTAGAAAGAGGTTTCAGAAACGTCATAGTATTATTGTGATGTGTGTGTATTTGTTTTGCCAGTGCGTAACCAGACTTATACATGTAGATGTATGTCTCTGGCATCTCACTATTAGGCAAAAAGTTTTCAGTATTGACACTTGACTGTCCCTATCGGTACAAGGGTTTATTTTTCCAGTTTTTTTTTCTTAAAACTATGGCAAAATATCCAAATTATAACAAACATTTATAATGCCACAAATAAATATAGACAATTTCTTCTTATTTATTATTTTATTATATTATAGTATTTTTCAAATTTTGACATTTGCCAAGATATACTTAGTAAATGGTTTTGATAAGGAAATAAAACATTTTTTAATAATTTTAAGTTGATTTTGTATCTACAAGAAATCCTAAATTGATTTATACAGAATGTTGTTATGCATGTACTATTAAAACAATTTCTTGTTATGTATTTAATCGTAAGTAAAAACGACAACAATTTAATTAATTTGCTTCATAAACTTGATAAATTGGTAAGTAAGCTGTAAAAATATAAAAATTATGCATGAACTGTTATAATAATCTCACTTTCCGGAGAGTATAACCGAATATTTGTACGATATTGGGTTAAATTCAATAGTTCATATAGTTTGGAACTTTCAAACTAGAGAAAACTTAATATTAACACTATATTTTCTGTCTCAAACTGAATAAAGAAAGCAATTCACCACCATTAAAAATTTTGTAAGCATCTAATGCCCGATTGCACCAGTTGTATCAGTAACAGTAAGTATCAAAGGTTTGATAAAATATTAGTTGGAGTTTATCATCATACACATAATTATTTTTATCTATATTTAACTTAAATAATATGTAATTACACATTTTATGTGGACTGTTTCTAATCGATTAATATAAGTAACATGAGTATGAGTGTTCCACATAATGTTGGTAAAGATATGGGGTTTGGTTTTTAATGAAACTATATAGCTTAAAACTTACACATCATATTCCCAGTATAATATAATAACAAATAGAAAACTCTTGAGCACTAAAACACAATTCTTGCAATACTATAATTTACAATTTTCAGAGGATAACCAAAGATAACGAAAGCCAAACTTCAAATACGTGCAAAGTCCAAACCAGTCCAAACTGCATTACCAACCAACCCAAAATGACAGGGTTAGCATTCTCTGCGCCATCTTTTATTTTGGAAGCTAACTAACATGTGACGCCGCCATGACAGTTTCATTATTCATATGTTAGATTTCATTCTACGTTAGTTCTATATTTTCTATGTCGAATAGTCATTTGTGTTGCGAATTGCGAGTTGCGGTGCGATGTCTGATTTCAAATACCTCGCCAGCGCGGCGCGCGTTCCTACTCACCGAATGCAAACGAGACTGGACGAATTCGAATTCGATACCCTGCTGAAGCAGCTGGCTAATGCAAAAGAAACTGGAGCACTCGCACTGTATTCGAATTGTAAGATTCGATCGACTTACCTGTAAGGAAGATCAATCTCAATTATTTGAGACGCGCGCACAGGTTTAAAGGAAGAAAGTGTTTCGTAACAGTCCGTTACTACTTATTGATAGCCAGCCAGTTCATTTTGTGACCGAACAAATCGCGCTGTAGGTTAAAAAAAAAGAGTGGCGGGTGGGTTCTATCATAGAAGAACTACGATGCTCAAATAATTGAGGTTGATGTTCCTTACAGGTAAGTCGATCGAATCTTACAATTATTTTTCGCATCTCCGTTCTTCTATGATTCATGTTGGTAGATGTTTAGAGTAAACAATTAGCGCGATTAAGTGCAGTCAAAAAGTTTCTAAATTATGCGCTATTTTATAGTTTTATGATAAAAGTTTCTCAAGTAAAATAAGAAGTACTTATTTTTTATCAAATTGTGATAATCAGAAGAATTAGTGGCTTCTTCTGCTTACTGTTTTTTTCAGTTTTCCTTTATTATTGACCATATATTACTTATTATGTATCATACATTATATATTACATATTATATATCATACACCATATACCACATTCTATATATATCATATAGACTATACTATATATCATACATATATACAGGCATACACGTACATACATATGTACACACATATTTTGTTATGCCTAGGTCAACATTTTCGTTTCGAAGAACAATGTTGCAATAATGCATAATTCCGGTTCATTTTATAATAAGAAAATATTAGAAAAATACTGTTTTTTACTATACTTATTATATTACTATCTCTTCGACAAAAGATCTTTCTGAAATTTTTCTTTCAGTTATCCTTTTGATTTGAAACTGTTATATTTTCCAAATTGTTTATACTCCATCTGCTTACGCAAAAGTAAGAAGTGAAACGAGTTTAGGTTTTATATCTTTTTACAAATAGTAGCATTTTCAAAATTATATTTTTCACAAAAGAAGTAGAACCAGGTTAGAATTTCAAGTCACGGAATACTTGCTGTAGGTTTTCGCAATCACCTTAATTTATATATAATTACTTTTAGTAATTATTAAGGACGGAATAAGAGTGTTGCTTTTCAAACCAAGTAGATAATGTTTTAAATTCTTTTATGTAAGTACACCAATCCTATATTTACATATATTTGGTAGCAAGCATGATGTCCTTTTTTTT
>NW_019418507.1:58753-63802 GCF_000390285.2 Anoplophora glabripennis | reverse complement strand
ATATTTATGGTTTTGGCGTTATTTAACGTTAACTGGTTCCAATTTAGTTTTTAGCTAACATATAATAATGTTTAAAAATCCATAACTCGGTTTATATTGCAATTATAGAAAAACAAAATAATGCCATTAGATTTGTTTAGAGTTATTTGCAAAAAACTGTCCGAAAACAAGCACTTTTTCAGTAAAACATCAACATTTCTAATGACGAATTACTCGGAAAGTATTGGATTATCCAAAAACTTTATATAACATATGTCACTTAAAATTGACTCCTCTATCGATTCCTGTGATTATTTTGGGCATAAAAATTTCCACCTCAGAGAAGGGGTGAGAACCACCCCCAGGGCAAAAGCAAACTTCGGCACTATATAAGTTTTGTTCCTTGAGGCATTCCCCACATTCAGTCAAAATTTCACGTCAATCGGTTCAGTTATAAATAATTCGGAGGTGAAAACCCTGAGTAACTGGACTATACAACTACTTAAGAAAAACATCACAACTAAATAAAATAAATATATAACACATTTTATAGAGATATGGATCCATTATGGCAAGGTAAGCATAACTATTACCGGTATTTCTGATTAATAAAGTCATGAAAAAATATTCTTCTACTGTTCAAAATTCATTTTTTACATTCTTTTTGTAATTATTTAAATTATTAATCCGTTTTATATTTTCAGGCAGTTTACTGAACAGTCTTGGAGCCAAGTAGTCGGAGCTATATTGCCCGATTGTTTTTACACATCGCGGTCTGTAAATTCTATTTTCCTTGCTTCTAGTCTAGTGAGATACATATTTAATGAATATTGCATTTCTTTATTTCTTTTTGCGGTGGTTAACAGTGTGAGACAGTACAGTTGTCTAGGATCAAAAACATTTGCTTCTGAAAACAGAGTACTTATCACTAGAGTAAATTATTGGTCTTCCATAGATATTTTTTAATATCCATTTTTGGATGGAATTAAGGTTATTTAGATGCATATTTTGCACATCCCCCCAGCCAATAATTCCATACATCAGCTGAGACTGAACAAGTGAAAAATACAGTATTTTCAGATGATTTATATCGAGAAAATTCTTTAGATATTTAAAAAGTGATAATACGCCTCTAATGTCTAACAAGATCCTTTTTTGAATATTTCTACACTAAATGTTCCAATATTATTGTGCCAAGTCAGAATATCAGGCGGTCAGACTTATCCTTATTATTTTTTTACCAGTATTCATTGAGTCTTTTGATGAAAAATTTTATAAGACATCTCTTAGAAACTTTATGTGCTGATGCCCATTTGCACCGAAGTTAATAAGCATTATATAATAATTTCTTTTTAAGAAGACATAATTCATTGCATTCGCTAAGCTCTTCATAAGTATCCAAACAAATGCTTATATTTAAGTCTCCGTTTAACGACTACTTAAGATGTTCGTTAATTTTGAACCTGCCCAGCATATGCAAAAGCACGACAGCAAGAAATATGAAGTAGGTACCTGTGTGTTATTGTGTCTATAGTTTGTAATTCTAATTTAAAAGAGAAATACAAATATGGATATTCGAATGAAGAGCATATTAGAAGATGACCTACATGTTTTAGAAACTTAAGTTATAGGTTTCCTACATTACATAATCTGACATTTTTACACTGTAGACGAGTATAATATTTTCTTAAGATTTCGTATTGTAATGAACCAGTTTTAATGTTGATTTTTATGCTATTGATTTTGCCGTATATTTGGAAGGGATTATGTTACTGCGGTAATTTGTTATTTAAAATTATACATAGCAAATATCGGCGCGCGTGTTAAACCGTCCGTTGCCCTACTCCAGCAAGTCGAGAGCCATCTGCAAACGATCCCACCGCGACTTGTGCTAGTCAGATGGGGATCGAGATAACAAAACCGGACCGCAAGACCAAAAATACCCAGTTCCTAACCAGAACTTATCTTCAAGAAGCAGCAATAGTTCCTACTCCGAACTCACTTGAAAGAAGTCATCCAGCATCAACCAGTCAAGCGAATAAGAATTATTTTCCTTTCTTTATTCTTTCGTTCCTACCGAAATACCGAAACTTAGACTTATAGGTGGCTGTGATAAACACCGTCTGCGGGTCGTTCGTGCAAGTATACGTTTTCCCCGGAAAGCGTTGTATACTGGGGTCTGACGATTAGCCAGAAGGCTTGATAAACACCTCTTCTGGAACGCATCGAATACCTGGTGATATACGAACTTAAAGTGGATGTGATAAACACCGTCTCCGGGTCGTTCGTATATATAGTATACGTACGTTTCTCACTGGTGGCTGTGATAAACACCGTCAGATCGAGAAGAGTTGTATACTGTCACCCGTTGCACACATGCCGGAACCGGCTAACCGGATCCGCTTACCCGGCAGCAAGGTGTACAGAGTCTTAAGGCAGCTTTCACACTTGACGGAAGGAGCTATCTGGCGAACGGCCGTGCGTTTCTAATTAGAAATTTTAGAACTGACCTGGTAATGTAATACAGTCCTATCTAAACCTTCAAAATGGCGACCTCCTTTATTAGCAAGTTTGCGCATCTTGACGCTCATTCTCCCTACTCCATATCTCTGGACTCTGTACACCTTGCTGCCGGGTAACTGGATCCGGTTAGCCGGTTCCGGCATGTGTGCAACGGGTGTAAGACTCCGACGATTGACCGGAAGGCTTGTCGCTGTGATAAAGACCTCTTCTGGTCGCGACGTCGGATACCGGGACGTATAAATCTTGAAAACAAGTGCGGATTGAGAGACCCATTACTTCGTATCCTGAATACCTTCCTGTCATCATCCGTTGTTTGCTGAATTTGCACTGCTTGAGCTTTCTTCCTCGTTGCTAGTACCGATTGTTAGAGTTCCGTTGCTTGCTGGGTAGAGACCGTATTAACGCTAAATAATTACAAATGTAGATTTAATCTAATCCGTAATTTTTGTTTTATTTTTCAAAACCAAAGGGGCCGGTATAAGTTTATTAAAACTCTATTTATTTTTTCAGCACCGTTTGAAACTGTATATTTTATTTAAAGCCGTTTACTGTTGGCTCAAATGTGTAAATATATTTAATTCCAAATTTTGTCCTTATTTTTAGCGCCGTTTGAAAACCGTAAATTTAAGTTAGGACCGTTTGTTTAAATTGTTAATTTCGCAAATATATTTAATTTAATAAACTTAGTCTTTGCTTCTAACACCCATTGAAAACGTATATTTTGTTTAAGACCGTTTTATTGTTGATTTGAAATATTGATAATCTATTTAAATATTTTCAAGTTAATAAATATTGGGTAGTGTAACTTGGCACAATTATTGTTTGTAACGACGTAGGAATTAGTGTAATAAATAAATATAATTAAGGAAATATTATAAGTGTATTTCTTTTAAACTTTTGATAAAATTCCGATCAATCAAAGTCTGGTACAGTATTGTTCAGATACATGAATAAATGTGGTTCCTTTTAGAGTTAAAATTAAACTGCACTGAGAAAACTACTCTTTGCCGTATATACCAAAAAGAGAAATAACAGACTCCTGGAATTTAACTTACATGACTGCACCTGCCCAAGTACCTTACTCTAAACCGAAGGTATGGTTGACGTAAAGTTTTCCCCTCGTAAAATATAGGGAAACTGGCACCCGAGACTAACCGGAGTTCGTTCCTGTGACGTTACTCATTTGGTCACTGGCCGCCAACCACCTCCGCCGATAAAATTCTGTTGGTCGAAGGAGCGTCACAAAAATCGGCGACTGAATAGGGGTGTCAGTGAAGCTTAAAATAGTTAAACAATTTTCCGTTTAGAGTTTAGTCTAACGGTGGCGGGTCATAATATTAGAAAACAATTTTACCTGCAGATGTTATCGTTAATAGAGAATAGAAAATCGGTTAGAATTCATTATATTCAAAATCAATTATTTTCATTTTTTACTATGCTTTTTACTCTTGTATCTTCAGATAGGCCTAAAGAAAAACAAAAGTAACCAAAGGGCCTGACATAAAGTAACGAAAGTCATTAGATTTCTGCGCTATAAAGATATATTTTACAGTACAGTTTATGATTGTTTTGTGCAATACGATAACAAATTAAGTAAAACTTAATTTTAAAAACGGCTTTATTAAGTTCTTAGTTTAGTTTCAGTGCAAACGGGTATGAATATTCCATAATATTTACCCAGATCAGAGTCGCGGGGACAGACGTTTCTTTGCTCCTTCTACTTTTTCTGCTTTATTTATTGAAGCTTTTTGTGAAAAATGTTATATAACTTTTGCGGGTTCACTTCATAGTAGCCGATATTGTTGAAGGGTATCCAAAGATATAATAATTAATATTACGATTGTAATTTTGATATACAGGGTGTCTCATAATTAGCTGCCAACCCTGAACAGGCCGATTCTATGATCAAAACTAAGTAAAAAAGTTCATATGAACATGGGTCCGGAAATGCTTCCTAAGGGCACAGGGACCCATTGAAGAGGATGAATGAAATTTGGTATACACAGCTAAATTTTGATGAGCAATTTGATGGACTAATCCATTTATTTCCACAAGGTCCATTGGGGTGGGTACGGGGGGCCCTTGGTACTTTGCGTGTGTAACTTTTTCATCGTTGACTTTTTAACAAATTGGACAGCAAATTCCGTTTTTCCGAACTGTTCTACGTTAAAAAGGTACTCTTGTTTCAAATCGTTATCTTTAACGGTTTCTGAGAAAATCGCTCTTGAATTAATCCCACTTTGGTCAATTTCATAGTAATTTAAACAAAAAATAATAATAATAATTTAATACGTAATCAGTAATACACATTATTGATGTAGAACAATTATGATATGATGATTTGTTTATGGCTTTTGCGATGGTAATGCTGCGCGGCAGAACGCGAGTACGGCAGAAGGTTTCCAAACAGAAGGCTGACATCAAGGAGGACATTCCTCACTGTATTCCGCAATTTAGCTGCAACCGTCACTTTTCGAAGGGATCATAAGATGGAAACTTAATTTTGATAACAGACAACAAGCTATTTTAAAAACTGTTCAAAAAACC
>NW_019418507.1:45905-57260 GCF_000390285.2 Anoplophora glabripennis | reverse complement strand
ATTCATTTATCACATTGAGAGATATTGCAAAAAAATGATTTCTGTTCCTCCCTCTTCAATGGGTGCTGTGCCCTGTGCCCTTAGGAAGCATTTCCGGACCCATGTTCATATGAACTTTTTTACTTAGTTTTGATCATATAATCGGCCTGTTCAGGGTTGGCAGCTAATTATGAGACACCCTGTATAGAAGGACGGTGGAGAAGTAGCAGTCAGCTTCTAGTGATCATCTGTTAAATCAAGTGAGAGCGAGGAGCAAGGAACTCAAAAGGAGAAACAAGAATCAAGAAAAGAAACCGAGTTATTCGTGGTCGTGAGGATCATATCGGATTTCAGCAAGCAATAATTATAGGTGAACTATGAGAGTGGGTGTAAGTTGTAAACAATAATACTCCCATACTCCGGCTATTGAAATTTAACTAAAGTAACTTATGTTTATGTTTATATTGGCAACAGTAGTAGATATAATTAATTACTAATAATATACATGACAGATTCTGGTAATGGTGATAGTACTGCCAATCAAATGTTCGATGGGACCATTGAATGGGACGAATCAAATAGCTGCATCATCATTAAAATTACCTAAATTTTGGATTAGTAACTCAGAAATTTTTTTTATCAAGTACAAGCCCTTTAGAAGTTGTGTCAAATATCATTGATATTATTGAAAACCTTCCAAATAATAATTTATATATAAATTTAAAGGAGAAAATTAATAGGCTAACTGCTAGTGAGGAGCAGCGTCTAGATGTGCTATTATCAGGTTCAGAAATAGGAGATAGAAAACCCTCTGATTTTTTTAGAGATATGTCAACAACAGTTGAATTACTATTAAAATTGTGGAAAAGACGATTACAAAAACCATTTCAGTAGCTATAACAGTATTAGAAAAAGTTAAAGTCAATGAGATTTTAGATATAGCAGATAAAATTTGGGAAACATACAAACATACTAACAGTTATTAATTTAAACATTATAAAAGTAAAAAAGAAAATAATATTGATAATTCAAGGGTACCTAGATAATACATTAACTTTACAAGTTTTAAAGGTTATAAACGAGCTCACAAGTCACACACATCACAATAGTCATTTGATTCATTTACAAATAAAAATTTAGAATTGGAATCAAAGATTAATGTATTACTAACACAAATAATGAAGAATAGGAGTAATAACGGAAATTTTAGTACAAGTTATATTGGCTATAGACAAAATTTTAGACACAGAAGTAACAGTAGAGATAGGTTATAATAAAAACAAAAAAAATGTGTTATTATCATCAAAAATTCAAAGATAAAGTGCGAAGGACCGTGGTGCCAATTTTTAAAATTTGAAACAATTAAACTGAATCGTTCCGTAATTGAGGCGGCAAATCACGGAACATATTTTCAAAGTCGCCGAATGTTTATTTATGATCAAACTACTAGATTAAACTTCTTAATATATACGTGAGCAGACATTTCGTTCGGCCAAGAAATGTTTTTAAAAATTTCAAAAAATATTAACAATTAACCGCCCTATCATTGGCGCTGATTTTCTTGCAAAATTTGGTTTAACTATCGATTTAAAAAATAAGCGATTAATAGATAATGAAACAAATCTTTCCTAAAATATTTGCGATAGAAAATAAGTTTACAAAACTTTTACAAAAGTTTCCATCATTATTACCACAACAAGATTTTACATTACTAGTTAAACATTCAGTTAAACACAGAATAATCACTGAAGGTGCATTACCTTTCAATAAATTTAGAAGATTAGATCCAATGAAAAATAGTATAGCAAAAAAAGAATTTGAACATATGGTTCAACTTGGTATTTATAGAATTATACAGGGTTTTCAAAAAGTTTGGAACCTCCCCTCTATCTCAGAAAATACTGCTCAAACAAAAAAAATGATTAGAACAAAAGTTGCCGGGTTTCGAGTGAGCCTTCCAACGGTGACCTTGACCATGACCTAGAAGGTCATTTAGGGGTCAAGTTGAAAATTTTAAATGGAACCTATATTTTTGACCCCGGAATGGAAAAAATTAAAATTTTACGTTCGAATATGACCTTGACCATGACCTTCAAGGTCATTTAGAGGTAAAGTTGAAAATGTTAAATGGAACCGTATACTTTTGATCCCGGAAATGAAAAGAGCAAAAATTTTACGTTCGGATGTGACTTTGACCATGTCCTGGAGGTCATGGTAGTTTCAAGGTCACAGTATTTCCAAGAGCTTGACTCTGAAGGTAAAATGTACTCGGGGTTTTCGGGGTCACCCTATCGATTACTGGAGGCAAATGTAAGAGAGTTCCCGTTTTAAAAACCATTCTGACCTTAAAATTATGTTGAAAGTTATCGCTATTTTTGCTTTCGGAACAAGGCCGAGGTCATAACAATATCACCATCCGATAGCTAAGAAAATTTTTGCGGTTAAATTTTTTCGTAAGAGCATTATTAATCTTAAGTCCTTTGCTTACGTTTGACGTTACAGTCACCTTTCAGTCATGGTCAAAGCCATGGTATAGGTCATTTTTTAATTTTACGCTCACTCAATTTCCGCAGTCTAGAATATCGGGTCATTTATTAAAAAACGACTTGACCTGTAAACGATCTTGAAGGTCATGGTCAAGGTCATATCCGAACGTAAATATTTCCATTTTTTCCATTTCCGGGGTTAAATATATACGGTCCCATTTAAAATTTTCAACTTGACCTCTAAATGACCTTCAAGGTCATGGTCAAGGTCACCGTTGAATTGCTTACTGAAAATCCTGCAACTTTTGTCCTAATCATTTTTTGTTTGTGCAGTATTTTCTGAGATAGAGGGGAGGGGGGTTCCAAACTTTTTGAAAACCCTGTATGTGTCTTCACCGTTTCATATGGTACAAAAAAAGAAACATAACTATTGGAGACCTTGCGGAGATTATAGGCAGCTAAATTTAATTACAGTACCAGGTAGGTATCCCTTACCACATAATATAATATACAAAATTTGAATATGTACCTACATGGTTGTAAAATATTTTCTAAAATAGGTTTAGTTAGAGATTATAACCAGATTCATGTCGCACAGGAGACATACACAAAACGGCCATTACAACTCCTTTTGGGTTGTTTGAATTCACGAAATTACCTTTTGGGTTAAGAAATGCATATAAAACTTTTCAAAGATTCATGAACTAAGATCTTAAAGAATTAGATTTTATTTTTTACTACTTAGATGATATCTTAATTTTTAGTAAAACTGAAGAACATCTTAAACACTTAGACAAAGTTTTTAAACGTTTAGAAGAGTACGGACTTAATGTTAAACCAGGTAAATGAGTTTTTGGAGCAAATGAATTAAAATTTTTAAGCTACAAAATCACTACATCAGGTATTTTGCCATCTGAAGAGAGAGTACAAATAATAAAAAATTTTCATAAACTTAGAACCTTAAAAGAGGAATGATTAATTATTATCACAGGTTTAATCCTAAAATAGCATATTATTGTTGCCCTTTATATCAGTTAATTAATGAATTATAAAATTCAAAAAACAAGAACATTTTTTATTGGCCATAAGAATGTGAGATTAATTTCAATATGATCAAAGATCAGCAACACTTAATAAATCCTAATCCTAACCCTAAAATATCTCTAACAGTAGATGCTTCAAACTTAACAATCGGAGCAGTTTTAGAATAGAAAAATAATAATAATAATAATTGGGAACCTATTTTCTCAAAAACTTAGTAAATCAGGAAAATCGTACTCAGCGTTTGATAGAGAGATATTAGCAATATTTTCTGCTATTAAGCATTTTAAGTAATTTGTACAAGCAAAGTGTTTTAAAAACCAAATCACACTTTGCACAACGTTTTCTGAGAGATCTTCGAGTTTGAAACAACATATTGGGATTGCGTCTGACTTCGTTGGCGGCGATTTGTAGGTATTCTTTGCCAAAACTCTTCAAGCGAACCAATAGATTCTTTTTCAACTATATCTTTCATTTGAGAGAGACCAAATAGATAAATAAAGAGGATTGAAGTCCGGACTTCTGAGTGGCCAAGCAAAAATGCTTCCACGGCTTGAAGAAGTTCCACTTTATTTAAGAAGAGACATGTGGTTCATGCACGACGGAGCTTCACTGCATTTTTTTTCGGCCAGTGTTTCTACTTATTTCATTAGCTTTATTGTTAATTATTGTATAACGTGAAGAAACACTTAGTTTGTTTCGCTTTAAATTTTTCGTATTATCAAAACAGTGTTCGTTAAATCGATATTTTTCGAAAACGGATCGAGATGCCGAAATGAAATAAGAGTACCATTAATGGAAAAATTATTGCTCTTTTAGGTTTTGATTCAAGTTTCATACAGGGTAAAAAGTTATTAACTAAATTTTCGGTAAAATTGGTCGTAACTGACACCCTCTATGAGCAACGCTGAAATTGCAACACGCTTCTTATTCGTCGCTTAAAAAAATATAGTTTCACAAATTTTCAAGTTCCTAACCTACATATGTTCAGAATAATCGCAAAAAAACGATTTAAAATTTTAACTTTCAACACCTTGTATTTCCGAAACTATCAACTTTCGGATAAGGCATGTTTGCGCCAATGGTCACCATTTCACGTATAGTATCTTCAGCTTTTGATTTTCTCATTATTAACAAATTACCCTGTATATAGAAGGTCCCGTTCATGTTTAAAAAAGAATTGTGTGCAAGTTCCTAATGGGAAAGTAATGGGGTTCATATAACATTTTTTTCTTGACAATTATCTTTAAATTCGGCTAAAGATTAAAATGTTAAAATTTGTACAGGGCAAGTCAACGATTGGTGAAAGTAGATTTACTCCGAATTGCTAAAGTCTATCAAAAAACTATTTCTATAGGGTGATAAGTACGCTAACAGGACACATTTTAAAAATATTTAAAAATATACAGGGTGCTCCAAAAATTTGTGACACCAAACTTACATTTTTTTAAAAGGAACACCCTGTATTTTACAACATTTTTAGATTGTACGTTTAATTTGAAACATTTTGGTATAAAGTTTCCTATATCTAAATTTAATAATTCCTGAAATAATTGGAACTAAATAAAAAATATTGCATTTTTGTACCTGTATTTAACAGTAGCTATCCTCGTTATTTTTAAGAATTAAAACAAGATTTTTGGTACCGTGTTACTGTAAAGTTGGCTTGAGAACATCATGGATTCAAATTTTGATTAGCGCCTACAGGGTGTTCGTAAAATAATAACAGATTTGAAGAAGTTTAAACTAGAAAATCTTAATTTTTTTAAATGGAACACCCTGTATATTTTTCAATATTCCTTTAGATCTTTTAAAAACTAACAACTTTTGTTAACCATGTCCTATACCTATACTCAATACTTCTGGAGATATTCGCTTAACAGTGTAGTGGAGGATTTTTCGTGATTTTGCAATTGTGTTACATTGTCACAAAAGCCATGACAAAATGACAATTATAAACAAAATAATCAAAATTGTTACATTAGACTTATCAGTGCATTGTTATTGAGATTTCGAACATTAAATCAGTATTACTGAAATTCAAAATGAATTTTACAAGAAATGAACTAATAGATTCAAGCTGAAGAAGATCCTCATGTTAGTAGTCGTCAGGTGGCTAACATATCTGAAATGTCACAATCTACTGTAAACCGGATAACAAGGAAATATAAGTACCACCCTTATCACATAGAACTACATCAAGGATTGCACGAAAATTATTTTGAACAGAGAGTAAATTTCTGTACTATTATAAATAGACAAATTGAAGCTGAGTCAAATTTTTTTACAAGAATATTGTTTTCGAACGAAGCAACTTTTAAAAGTAACAATTATTCAACTGAAAATTAATTTTGGCTACGGGAAGTAAATTACCAAAATAATTGATCGTTAAATGTATGGTGTGGTATCTTAAATACAAGAATTATAGGATCTTAATTTTTTAATGAGCACCTAAATGGTCCTAGGTATTTACGTTTTTTGGGAGATGATTTGCCTAATCTTCTTCAAGATATTGAAATTGTTGGACGAGGAAATATATTTATACAACACGATGGAGCGCCCGCTCATTATCATGATGTCATAATATATTTAAATGACCATTATCCAGAACGATGGATAGGGCGTGGGGGTTTCATTAACTGGCCTTCAAGGTCTTCCGATTTAACCCCTTTAGACTTTTTCCTGTGGTGTTATATTAAGGGGCAGGTATATGCCAATCCACCAACAACTCTTGATGATATGAAAAATAGAATAAGAGAATCATGTAGAAGTATAACTCCAGAAATGTTATCAGGAGTAAGACGATCCATGAAAGAAATATTAAATGTATGTGTTCAGCACGATGGTCATTTATTTGAAAATTTAATTAGATGATCCCTTGGAAGATTTTGTCTAAGGACTTGATACCAAAACATGATGTAGTTGCTAAACTACCCATGCCATTTACAACCGGAGGAACTGAACGAGTTGCAAAACAATTCAGTTTCAATGACGACTTTTCTTTTTATAACTTAGAGTAGTTCATACATATGTATTATTCGTAGAACATACTTGCTAATATTACACTTTTCTACGTTCCCTGAATCGATTTCCTACATCCTTTTACGTCCTACATCCTACTAGTCACTAGGCGCCCCTAACCTCAAAAAAATTATCAAAATCACTAAAATTACACTTTTTTTGATTGAGTTATAAAGTGTGATCATAATATCACCAAAGACGCTTAAATAAGAAAGAAATTATTTGTTGAAATTGTTGTTATTTACAAAACTTACCCTCAAGCCCTTCTCTACCTCTTTAGTGGTAGTTCTAATATGGCGCCTGAAGATACACATAAAAAACACGAAATATTAGATAACAACAATCAAGAGCTACTATCTTTCATAAAGTATCTGGTAGACAATTGTAAGATTCGATCGACTTACCAGTAAGGAAGATCAATCTCAATTATTTGAGCATCGTAGTTCTTCTATGATTCATGTTGGTAGGTCTCACTTAGACATGACGCGCGCACAGGTTTAAAGGAAAAAAAGTGTTTCGTAACAGTCCGTTACTACTTATTGATAGCCAGCCAGTTCATTTTGTGACCTAACCAATCGCGCTGTGGGTAAAAAAAAAAGTGGCGGGTGGGCCCCATCATAGAAGAACTACGATGCTAAAATAATTGAGATTGATCTTCCTTACAGGTAAGTCGATCGAATCTTACAATTATTTTTCGCATCTCCGTTCTTCTATGATTCATGTTGGTAGATGTTTAGAGTAAACAATTAGCGCGATTAAGTGCAGTCAAAAAAGTTTCTAAATTATGCGCTATTTTATAGTTTTATGATAAAAGTTTCTCAAGTAAAATAAGAAGTACTTATATTTTATCAAATTATGATAATCAGAAGAATTAGTGGCTTCTTCTGCTTACTGTTTTCATATTTTTTTTTTCGGTTTTCCTTTATTATTGACCATATATTACTTATTATGTATCATAGATTATATATTACATATTATATACCAAATACTGTATACCAAACACCATATACCACATTCATCATATACTATATACAATATATACAGGTATACACGTACATACATATGTACACACATATTTTGTTATGCCTAGGTCAACATTTTCGTTTCGAAGAACGATGTTGCAATAATACATAATTCCGGTTCATTTTATAATAAGAAAATATTAGAAAAATACTGTTTTTTACCATAGAGTTCAACAAAAATCTTTCTGAAATTTCTCTTTCAGTTATCCTTTTGATTTGAAACTGTTATATTTTCCAAATTGTTTATACCCCATCTGCTTACGCAAAAGTAAGAAGTGAAACGAGTTTAGATTTTATATCTTTTTACAAATGGTAGCATTTTCAAAATTATATTTTTCACAAAGGAAGTAGAACCAGGTTAGGATTTCAAGTCACGGAATACTTGCTGTAGGTTTTCGCAATAACCTTAATTTATAGGATACTTTAGTAATTATTAAGGGCGGAATAAGAGTGTTGCTTTTCGAAGTAGATAATGTTTTAAATTATTTTATGTAAGTACACTAATCCTATATTTACATATATTTGGTAGCAAGCATAATATCCTTTTTTTTTTCTCTATTTCTATATGGACCAAAAAACTTTGGTGATATAGATGTTTTATTGTGGTCTCCAAATGGGAGAAGTAAACCAAAGTAATTCATAAAGAAAAATAAATATATTTACGTGTGTATACATTAGAAATCGTCGCTCCTTTACCAATTTGGTAATGTGGAGGTACTTGCAGCTTTTTAGGTTTTAACTGAGGACTGCCGTAAAGTACAGATTATACATACACGAGGATTATATATATACATTCTTTGATACTATGAATGCTTAATGGTGATAAATCACTAATTCCTGGGGATAGAATTTTTATCACCTCAGGACATCAGAAAGATTATAGCCATTAATATGTACTAGCCCTACTAAACTTTGCTACTAACAGCATGCACAATGCGTCACAAGACCTGAGGGAAGCAGATTGCAGCACCGCTTTTTCTTTAATGATGGTGACTGCGCATGCTCGGGTACTGATGACATAAAGAGGGTGCAACATTTAAACCCTTTCTATATAAATATTATTATAGAAAAAGGAGAAGCAATAGGTTTACATTTTCAAGCTAATTTAGATAGAGTACCATTGGGAAATAAAAGAATTGTAGCTATTTGAAACGTTTTGAATTTCGTCTTGATATTTTGTTTCAAAAACATCAGTAACTATTAGTATGACCGAAATGTTTACTTTGGACTTTAATTCAAATTCAAGTCAATGTATAGTCCACTGACATAATAGCTATCTATTTCGTGATATTTGATGTATGTTATATAAGTGTGATATTAATTGCTGCTTTGATTTGTGAAAACCAAATTTTCATAGCCCAAAGAACATAGCTATAAAGTTACAGTATGTTACATTCTTAAAGGAAGCCGTTTTTTACAACTTTGTCTCTGAATGGCATTGGTATATGGCCATTAATTGAATACCTCTTCCAAGTAAGATGCAGTTGCCAGTTTTTGCTATATTCATTTTACTAATTGGTTTAATATGTCCTTGACAATTTAGATTAAGATATTAATTTTCAGCCAAAGGAAGCAACTAAATGTCTGAAGTTATATTTTAAACTTCCTAAACACCCTTTTGATTTTGTCTGTCGTTGATGTAGTTTTTAGATAGGATTATTTCGATATTGTCTGTACTAATATAATTTGTGTATTATACCTTCAAATGGCATGTAGTTCATCTTAACAGATGCAAACTTTTTGATTTGTTTGGCCACAATCAACAAAATTCCATACTTGGTAAATTATATATTTATATGTAAAGGCATATACACTGTAAATAAATCGGTCTGAGTGAAATCCATTGAGTGACATTATTGAAGACATTTTCAGTCAATACTGGACACCTTGACAACTCTACACATTTTTGATAATATTTGAACCGATAGTTTTACTCATAAAATTTTAGTTGTATTTACACATACTAATAGAGGAAAATTTTACTCAATCGAGTGGACAGAAATTGATACATTATTGTGTAAAATTGAGTGAATATAGGTCAAATTTTCCTGACAGTATATATAGTTTAACTTTTATAACTTTCGTACGCTTCTTAGGTTGTAACTCTGATTAATATTAACATTTTATTCATACTATCAGGTTACTCTTCATCTAACCTAATACTTCATTTAAGGTTTCGTTACGTAATTGCTACCTAATACTTCATTGAAAGTTCCCTTATTATTACTTCATTTTGTCCTCTCCTCAATTGCTATCTTTTCATACACTGTCATAAATGTAACAGTATGTATAAAAAGCAAAACTTGATCGGTCTTTTTTTTTATTACTTATAGAGAGACAGAGGAGTTGCTCAATTAAGTTTTCTGTAATAACATGTCACTCTGATGCATCATGTTTGATGATAGTGCCATACCTAGTAATCGATGTTTTTTTTTGTTTATGTACATATATGTACATGTATGTACACATCTACATCTATATAGATTATTTTAATCAAATAAAATATATAAGGTGTTATTAGCAAAACTGCGTGTATAATTCACATTAAGTTTCATTGTAGAATAGTACCTACTGAGTGACAAAACAATGCACTCATTTTTAGATTTCATGTACTCCATTTTCAATAATTTTATTTTATCTACATCAAAGGCTCCTTTTACCAGTAAACTCTTCTTCACATCGCTCTTCTTATCCATACTGCTCACAAATTTCGCCCCTCCCCTTTTGCTTTTTTGATATACTCTCTTAATTTTATTACTCGCCTTTTACACTGTTTAATATGACGTAACTATCTCCAGGAATTCGTACTAAATACGACAATAATTTGTTGAGCACCTAATTCACTCTCATCTGTTATGGATAATTAATATAATATTTCCCTTACGTGTGATTTATCTCGGATTCATGGAAATTCTTTTCTTTTGTATAAATACACTACACAAGGCACAATGATACACAAAACAAATAGGACCTGCACGTGCGGCACAAATAAATGAACTGGCTGGTTATCAATAAGTAGTAACGGACTGTTACGAAACACTTTTTTTCCTTTAAACCTGTGCGCGCGTCATGTATAAGTGAGACCTACCAACATGAATCATAGAAGAACGGAGATGCGAAAAATAATTGAAATAGAACAATATCGACACCTATGGACAAATTACACTATGATTAGGGTTCTGATCAAATCATTTTAATGAATTCGTTAACAAACCCATAGTTAACAAATTTCGAAATAGAATTTGCCGAATCAAATAAGGTTTACATAAGAATTATCCCGTACTTTCGATATTTTTAAATTCGATAGGTTAAACAATAAACACCTACTATTTTAAAGAGACCTATCTGCCCTCGAAGTTTCCTGCATAAAATTCGGACCACTCTGTATAACTAATTTATAAATTTATTATAAACATAGGTCTAGAACGACCTCGTTTTAGAGACACCGGGTTTTCAAGTTGTTAACAAAATTGATTTTTTTGTTTATATCTCCGGAATCTATTGTAAATAATAAAATGTATGGTAGTATTCACTAAAATATGACATCTAAAGATTCAACCAATTGGACAGGAGTCACCCCATTTTTATAAAAAAAACCTACGCCACTGTATTGTTTTCAAGACATTGTAACGGATTTATATTCTAATGTACAAAATACTTGAAAAGGCGACTTGAATTTTTTCCCTAAGATTCGTCGTTCCCAAATTATTATTATTATCATCATCATCATCGTCATCGTCATCGTCATCGTCATCGTCATCGTCATCGTCATCGTCATCGTCATCGTCATCGTCATCGTCATCGTC
>NW_019418507.1:0-42883 GCF_000390285.2 Anoplophora glabripennis | reverse complement strand
ATTATCATTATCATTACCATTACCATTACCATTACCATTACCATTACCATTACCATTACCATTACCATTATCATTATCATTATCATTATCATTATCATTATTATTATTATTATTATTATTATTATTATGTCGTCTAACATAATATGTTTAAAGACAAGGATTTTAAACAATATTGATGACCAATTGTAAGTTTTTAAAGTGTTTTTAAAAGTGTTGTTTTAATTAGATATTATTTCGTTTTAAATTTTAATTGTTGTTTATCTGAGATGGGATAAACCCCGAAACAATCGTAATAAAAATTGTAAAAAGGAAAAAAGTTTTTATAAACAAATTATTTTACTTGTGACCAGTTTCCCAGAAGATTAATAATTATTCAAGAATTTATATGGTCAGGAAATTTATATATTTAAAATTGCTACTCATACCTATACTATTTTGAATATCACTTAAACAAAGAAAGTTTCTGAAAGGCATAATGCAGAAGATCAAAACTGATAGCATGATGAAACGAACTAAATTCGGATGATGAATCTTGCCTGCCTATCGGGTACGACTTCTAGGTGGTTGCCAATTTGGCAGGACCACCATGGATCAAAGCAGGGATTATGCTAAAAATGATTAAATCACCCTTTTGTAAATTGTCAGATTCTGAAATAGACAACATGCAATACACTGTCATTTTCAGAGTCCTATGACTGTCCTAAAAACTCAGATCCCAATATACAGATCCATTGAAAATATTGAACATACTAAAATCCAAATTCAGAGTGACTCATATTGAAGAAATTTTGCACTGAAAGTTCGTTAGTTTTCCACGCAAAAATTTGTTTCGTTGCCCAACTTTCCTAAGGAAATCTCTATAAGTATGAATATAACATATTGGAAAAAGTGTTTTTCTGATCAAGTCCCCTGGTATACACTTTTCTTCACTGCTGTTACCCAGACGGCGACTTTTGGTGTGACATCCGGGTTCACACATAGAAAGTTCGTAAAAAACTTTTCTATATTTTTCATAGAAAACATGAAAATATTAATTTTTTGCTGCTGAATAACTGGCCTCCAAATTGGGGTCCACTGTCAAGGCAAAGTTTGGCCGCTACTTTGACATCAATCGACAGCTGAATGGCCAACGATACTTCTTTTTTTATCATATAACTATATTTTGCGCTAAAAGTTGGTTTGCCAATGCCAAAGTTTGATATTTTTGCGGCACATGTACATTAATTGGATGATAGCCCTTGAACATGGGCCTGTAACTTATAAACCGAAGTATATTTCACTCTAATATTCTGCAGTTTCATTTGGGATCTAAGGTTACTTTAATATAAAATTTCATGATATCTGGGGAGGGCCCTGTGGGAAGCGTCTGGTGAATTGACATGGAATGACCCAAAATTCGTTAACTAAACTTACAAAGACGTTAACCAGAGGCGAAGTCAGAATTTCGACGCCCCTGACTATTGTGCAAATTCTATTAGTGCTTTTCATTGCCAATTACATTATAGAAATTGCCACATTTTTTTTCAAATTTCAGTAAAGTATTCTACGACACATTTATCTGAAACTTTCGACTTAAAATAGTTTGTCCCGAAATTAATCAGCTATATTGTGCCAGTATATTCTACGACTGTAAACGAAAAAGTTTGTAGCCTCTTAAATGTGAACCCCTGAAAGTTACTTGCTCCAAATATCTCAAGATAAAAAAAATGAATTGCTGGAATTGAGGATTACTTGTTAATTTAATGATTAAAAATAATTTATAAATAGTAAATAAATATTGCTTCATCTTTTCTATGCGGCCTTTTCTTTTCATCAATTTGAAAAATTAGAAATTTTATGCAACTGTACTCTGTACCATTTCGATATTTCGATTATTTTGGAGCAAAAAATGTATAAATACGAAAATATGGGAAACGAAATTTGTGAATACCTAGTCCATATGAAGATTGAATAACATTTATAAAATTTCTAAAGCATCGATATTCTCGGTTTTCATGAAATCATACATTCAAATTGTAATATTACTATTAACTCAGTTTTACTCCAAAATTGTGCGACCTGTCTAAATATACAAGAACATATTTTTACAATAAAATTTTCTGCAGTTTCTATTTTTTTATCGAACAGTAGAAAGAAATATCTGTATACAAAAAGCTGGATTAAAATATTACTAGGGGACGTTCCTGACATAAATTTAGCAATTGTTTTATAAAATTAAAACGAAACAGTGATGACATTTCTAAATTTCATTATTTTATCTTCAATAGTTTCGGAGATGTATGAAAATTAAAAAATAATTTTCAGTGACTCACCTTTAAGAGGACACTTTTTCTATTATTACGCAAGTAAAATATTGCAGGATAATTTCAGGATACCCTAATAATTATAAAGTGTATAATTAATAAAAGGCAAATATAGAAATATTATAAAATATTCTCCATTCTATAGTACACATTGTGCTGTGAGCAGTTTTTTACTTTTAAAAGAGACCTGGTTATGATACTAGCACATCAATAGCTATATATTAAACTGAAATTGTATGTGCTAATATAGATATACTGTTACTGAGGTATTGCATTATACAGTATGTCCACGGTTAGAGTGGAAAAGAGGGAAAATATTTTTATTTTTCATTTTACGAGAAAAAGGCATTCTTAATTTAAATGTTTGTTTGTCTTTAAAATTCGGTTGGCATTGAGAACTTTCATCTTGCATGTACAGGGTGATCAGAAATTCTTGATTAAAATTTTTGCTTATGTTTAAAATTCATGGCATGCATGGAGAACGTTCATCTTGAATGTACAGGGTGATCAGAAAATCGGTAAATATAAAAATCGTTATAGAATAAACTGCCTTTCTTTTTAGCAATACAGAAATATGTTATTAAGGAAAGTTGCTTAGAATTAAAATTTATATTATAATTTCAATTTGCGTATGAATCGGTCTACTTTGATAGAAATAGACAGTAAACAATTTTCATTGTTCATTTTACGAGAAAAAGGCATTCTTGATTAAAATGTTTGCTTATCTTTAAAGACATTTTAAAGATATTTTAAAGACGAGCGAAAATTTTAATCAAAAATGTCTTTTTCTCGTAAAATGAATACAAATTTTTTACTATCCGTTTCTATCAAAGTAGGCTGAAATTGAAATTATAATATAAATTATAATTCTAACCGACTTTCCTTAATAACATATTTCTGTATTGTTAAAAGCAAAGGCAGTTTATTCTTGAACAATTTTTATATCCACCGATTTTCTGATCACCCTGTACATGCAACATGAAAGTTCTTCATGCCAGCCGCATTTTAAAGGCAAGCAAAAATTTTAATCAAAAATGCCTTTTTCTCGTAAAATGAAAAATAAAAATATTTTCCCTCTTTTCCACTTTAACCGTTGACATACTGTATGTTAAATTTGATGATTTAGTCCAATTTATATTTTAGACTTCTGCTGTCATTTACGTTTACGCCCTTATTTATTGTTTATGTATGTGATCACACTAGATTTTTCTGATTATTTTAAACACGCTAAAACAACCAAAAGACGGTTGGACCGGCTAGTAAAGTTAATTTGAGGCAATTAAACTAGCAGCAAATGTCAAATGATAGCATCTAAACTGCATCGTATCGCTTTTCAAGTGGCCGTCGACAGTGTTGTGTTTCTGTAGGTTTGAAATAACAAATGACCGGCTCGTTGGCATTCGATGATAATTTGGTTCAACTTAGTAGGATTGGGTGCCGTTTGGAAATTAAATATTGCTGCTGAAGATAAATCTTATGTTGCCAGAAACCGGTTTACCATATTGTGTTAGCGAAGTTAAATACCAACCATTCTATATTATATCAGAAAAATTCACTAATTATTTCTGGTGATTCTTACTACTTTCCTTAGTCCAACTCAATAGGTGCCCATAAAAGTTTTTTAAATAAATTTTCAAAAATATGAAATAGTTAAATTAGTATTTTTTTTATTCCTCAAATGTTTTCCAAATAATCTGTAATCACATTGTTTATTAATTTAAAGTAACACTACTTTGTCTTAAAAACGGGCTAAAAATTTTTTGTAAACAGAAAATTGGATTGCTGCATCTAATTTCTGAAAATTGTCCTGCATTAAAATATTTAGGATTTGGAACATGTTTATAAAACTGTTTCCTTCTTATAAGAAATTAAATTGATTGCAAAAGTTTAAAAATAATAAAGCAATATATTATGATATACACATACAGAGCATTCTGTTTTGATTATTAAAAAATTTGAGGTTTATAGATCACTAAAACTCTTTGTGGTCACTGCAGTAGAAAACTAGAATCCATTTTCTTCTAGAACGGAATATTTTAGCGACTTATTACAGTATTTCTCTAAATATGATAAAAAACAGAAAAGACGGTTTCTGATATTTTTATCGATTTCTACATTTTAAGTAAAACTTCATTCACCTTACAAAGTGACGGAACTTTCTTAAAACACTGAAATAATTTTATCTATGTACCTACTACAGCAATTCTACTTACTTTTATGTTCAAAATTTGTAAGCCAATAATAGTTCTGACAAAATTAAAATTAACAACTATTTATATGCAAACAGTTTTAATACCGATTTATTATATTTTTTAAATATTTTCTGACTACTCTTGAAAAGATCAGAAAGAAAACTAAATGATTTTATTTTTAAAACTTTATAGTCAAAATCTTATACGTATATGATAACATTTCCATATCCTCTAGAAATTTAAATATGTTTAATTCATTTTAACAAAGTTTTACTTTCCAATTATGCTTAAAAATGTATTTAAAAAGATTTGTAATATTTCAACGCTATAACTGATTTTTGCTATTGTAATTTCTGATAGACTCCACTCACACAACCGTTAACGATAAATAGGTGTAAGTTTCTGTCCCGTAAATTAGACAATTGTATGCACAACTTGTTTCATTCTACTAAGAAAAAATACGTCTTTAAGTAAATTAAATTTTACGAATAGATGTTGATTAGAATACAAGAAAATTCTTATAATAAATATTGACTAATTTGTTTTGTCCATTATTATAGGATATCCCGATTATTATTAAAGATAGAAACTTGCAGTTTTCGCCAATTTTTTTAGATAAATCTTCAGGTCAAAAATTCACAATAATCCGAAAAACCTATTTTAGATATTATTAATGTTATTTTAGATATTAGCACGGGCCGTAAAAGCTTTAAAACCATTATTTTTAACAATAAGTTTTGAAAGATGTCATATGAAATATATAGAACATAAATTTCAGCAAATAAGGGATCAGCAATTTCTTAAGTTTATTTTGATAAATTCCCACTATTTCTCGAATCAGTATGTATGCATTTTTGAATTATTATAATATAAGTAGGTAAATGTTTTCTACAGTGTCAGAAATTAGTAGGTTAAACAGTTAACCACATATTCTTTAGACAAAAATAATGGGACTTTTCGTATGCAACATTCATTTCGGGGCCCCATTTTCAAAATACAGGGTGTCAAATTAAAATGTCATCAAATTTAAAAAATTATTTTTATTAACAACTTCGGTGATACTTATTTGAAATTTAGCACATATTTTGATCTTAAGTCGGCACACTTTTTGTGTAATCTTACAATTACACACTCATCATTCCTAAAATATTAAACAATAGATCATAATAATATAATAGCTTACATTAGAAAAAAAGTCTGTGTTTTAGAAAAATTAAATGTTTTTCCTTTAATAAATATATAGGTAGAAAATATTTTTCAGCNCATACTTAATTATTTTATTTAAGAGTATTTATGTGACATTTGAAATGACAAAATAAACAAAAATTATATGAAATTTTAATTTCAACTGAAAACCGTCAGAGAACCAATTTTATAGTATCGATATTGAATAATACGCATCCCAAAATAGAATCGTAGTAGGCACAACCGGGTGGTATTTGTTGAAACGGATTTTTGTATCTTTAAAAATAAATTTGGCCAGTTTGTTTTAATTAATCTAACACTGAGTAATCGAGTTTTTCCAATTTTTTGTGAAAGATGTGTATAGAAGCAGTATATGAATCAACAAGTGGGCGTGTACTATCAGAGTTTTGATTTTACTCATGCTTGAAAATTAACGATTTGTAATCTAAATCAATTTATTAGGTATACATACATAATACAGGCCAGATAATATATAAAGTTTGTTAACTTGCGATATTTTCTTTTAATATTAGTTTTTTCCCATTAAATGTACCTAAAATAAGTAGTATTTGATTTAATTATGTTATTTACTGATTTTTTTAATAATTCGTACTGATTTAATAATATTTTATATTTTTAGAGTCATCACAAGCAGCGAAATATGGAGGATGTTTTACTGGAGAAGATACAGTTACTACACCAAATGGAGTGAAGAAAAGTTTATCAGAATTGCAAATTGGTGAAAAAATATTATCTTTCGACACTTCAAGCAAAAAATTAGTTTTTAGTGAAGTTATATTATTTTTAGATTATGACCCATTACAGAAACGCAAATTTCTAACAATTTTTTTGGCATCTGGGCGAACATTTACAGTAACTTCTAATCATTTGTTGCTTGTAGGGAATTTAAAGTATACCAGAACAGTTTACGCTGAAAAAGTAAAAATTGGTGATAGCCTTTTAGTTAGCAAATCAAACGGTACCATTTTCGAAGATAATGTACTCGAAATTAAAACAGTTATGAAAACAGGTGTTTATGCTCCACTTACACAGGTCGGCACTATTGTTGTAAATGATATGATAGCATCATGTTATGCAACAATTGATAGTCAATATTTGGCTCACTGGGCATTTTTACCATTACGACTTGTATGGAATATAAAACAGAATTTATATAGTTTATGGTACCCTGTAAAAAAACCTTCAGTTATTTGGTCTCGTGTTTCACCATTAGTTACCCTCAATAAACCTTCAATAGGTGTGCACTGGTATGCTAAGATACTTTATACAACAGCTAGCTATTTTCTACCTTCGCATTTACATAAATAATTTGAAAATATTTTAATTGTTGGCCAGTACGTAAATGTTGATCAAAAATAGCGAAATATGATACAAATACTTTAAAATTTCATTATAGACAACAAATATAAAAAATTATAATTAAAAAAGTTTATTATATTTGAACACTGCTTCAAATGTATTTTAATTTAGTTGTTTCCCATCATTATAAATGTTTATCTAGTCAATTTAAATGTGTTTTATAATAAAATATTATTTATCAGAACCAATACCACTAATTTTATAAAAAAAAAAACAGAAATTAAGGATATGGCAAATATAAGAAGAGTTACAATTTACAACATCACAATTACCCTCCCAGAATCATACGGTCTATTTAAAAACAAGAAAATAGGTAATTTTTATTTTACATTTTTGTTTCAACGAATTCTAATTTCAACTTAGTTGATCTATCAAAAATAGTAATAGAAAATATTTTAATTAAATAATTTAATTAGCCCACTTATATCCTGCATAAATGTTTGTTTATTATAATAGAAAAATAATAGTAGAATATATTATACTTTATTGTATTAAAATATATGAAAATTATTTCTAGAAACTGATACATAAAACATTATTTTTTCAAAACTTTATACATTTTTTAATCATTGCAAATGTATGTATGCTTTGTTGTTGTTATAATTCATTTTGATCGGCGTGTCTAAAATTCTTTCGATTTTTTTATAGTCTATATTATTCACTGAAAAAACTTAATAGAACAAAGTAATTGTGTCAGCAGTTTAGATAACATAATTATACCTAACTTATTTGCTGACAGAATTGAATAATTCTCTATGAAATTGTACAAAGCTGACTTGTTTGAATTGATATGGAAAATAGGTATATACGAAAACGTTGTTCAGCTTTAATGCACATTTGTACAGGGTGATTTACAATATTTTGGCCCCCTTTAACTTTTTTATTTTAAGAAGTATAAAAATATGTGAAATACAAAAGCTGCACGATTTTTTATGAATTTTTCGAAAATGATAGTAAAAAAACAACTGTCCAAACAAAATGGCCGCGAATGTTAACTTTGTTAATTTAAATGGAACACCCTGTATATTTTTGCATATTTGGATAGAAAGTTCCCTGCCGAGCATAGTCATATAGGGTTTGTTGGGTCCATCTCTAAATTGTTAGACCTCTTTCAGACATTTTTGCCTTTTTTACAATTACGTAAGGATTTAGATTTAGTTGCAATATATTTTGACATATCGGACATTGATACGATCCAAAATGCATATAGGTATTTTAACTAAATCTCACTAATTAGACCGTGTGAGATCAATGACTCATGGACAATGTTATATGGTAGTTCGTGATAGTGACAGGTAGTAATGTCATGATAACATTGTTATTGATTGACAGTTTGTATTATTATTTAATTAAAATGGGTTACACAGAAGTAGAAAATTAAAACATTATTAGGAATTAACATAGAATATGGAGAATAACTTACTCTATTTTAATTCCTATAATATTTTAATTTGTGTAACCCATTTTAATTCAATAATAATACAAACTGTCAAGCAATAACAATGTTGTCACAATTTTACCTGTCATTGTCACGGCCTACCATACAACATTGTACATGAGTAAATAGGCCCCTCACGGACTAATTAGTGAGATTTAGTTTAAATACCTATACGCATTTTGGACTATATCAATGTCCCATATGTCAAAATATACCTACTGCAACTAAATCTAATTCCTTACGCAACTGGAAAAAACGTAAAAATGCCTGAAAGAGGTCTAACAATTACAAGATATCTTATTTTTTAAATAAAAAAAGCTTCGTTTCGTTTTTTAATATTATCTCGTGTATTGTTAGAGATGGACCCAACAAACCCTATATGTATAACTATGCTCGACGTTCTATTCAAATACGTAAAAATATACATTTAAATTAACAAAGTTAGGCCATTTTGCTTGGACTTCATTTGATTTTCTACTATTATTTTCAAAAAATTCATAAAAAATCGTGCAACTTTTATATTTCACATTTTTTTATAACTCTTAAAATAAAAAAAGTCATCATCAAGTCTTAAGTGAAAAAAAAAAAATAAATAAAAATAAAATAATTATACTGTTGCGATGTACGAGAAAATACTTTGGAACTTCTAAATTTCTCCGCTATCTTCACTTTAGAAAATATATTCTAAGTTCATGTTATGTTCCTTGAATCGCTGAACACTGAAAAGCTTTAATGAATCAAAGGTCTAAAGCCATTCTTCTAAGATAGTTTGTTCTAACTAAACAAAATTCTATAGTAGCTGACGAAACGTATAAATGCATCTTTTAATAACATCCCATTTATTATACATTGCTCTATGATTAAAATAAGATGAACATGCTGAACATAGAATACAATTTGTACCTTTATTATTAAAAAAATTATTCACGATTTCACCTGATGATGACGGGCGTTATCATCAACGATAATAAAATATGTATTTCTGATATGTTCTACGGGAGGAAGAGCAATTATTGGTGTCAAAACCTAATCCAAAATTCGCTATGCATGATGTTTTCATGTCTAAATATATCAGGAGGATTAGTATTGTCAAAAATACATTTAACTATTTGATACATATCTTTCAGCTTATCTCAATTTTTGGTTGTTCCGCTACGTCTCAACCGTAATGGGTATATTAATTCAAATTAAAATAAGCTCACCCCATTGTTGACTAAATTACAAATGTGTAAAACTGTTTTCCAAAAAATATAAATAGGAGTTTTTTAGAAATAAAATTCAAATACAATATAATTAAAGGTCTAAAATATCTTCCCGCTTTCCCTTAGAAAATTAAAATGATGTTTTGGACTTTTAATGATTACACTGTGCTTACAATAATTATATTTGTAATGGAAAAAGATAACTGAATAATATTTCGTTTATTTGAATAAATACGTTTTTTAATGGCATTGGACCTTGGTTCATTACTGCATTCACTTATTGCACAGGTTGTATAATATCATTTTAGAAAAATATCTTTTACATTTGCAAAGTTCCTTTCAAAGAAAAAAGTAAATTATTTAATAAAAACTATATTCAGGGTTCGATTACATTGGTAGAATTTTGTGGACAATTTATAGCCATTTTGAAAATTTGCCCATCTGTTCAGCTTTCTGAACGTATAATAAAAAATATTCACTATAGCTAACGAAATAGTAGGTACATAAAAAATAATTCTATAATTAGAAAATGTGAACTGAAGAAAACGGCTTAAGAGAAAATACAACAATTTGAAATAATGTAATTTATAGTATTCCTTCAATTATTTGTTTCAGTTATTATCATTTCTATGGTGTTAACATAAATGGTATGTATAACTAAATTTAAATTTGAAAATAATATTTTAAAAAGTATATTGGCTTAATTAATTAAGTAAATTAATATTTCTGTAAGTTATACTAGTTTTACTGTTTTCAGTCTAATACTTCTTAATTCAATGCATCATAAAGATACTTTAAAGATACTAAATAAACTATTAGATTATGTTAGGTGGGTGCTCGACTTATGTTGGAGATTTTATGGTCTAAATGTCATGTCCTGTTAATGCCTTATGAGGGAAATACAAGTCATTCTCTATTTACTTATTGAGGAAAAATAAATAAATTCCTTATGTTCAGGGTGACTGATAAGATCGCATAAAGCCTGTATGGCGGCATGACATAAGTAAGTTATATTGGTGTCCAGGTGACATAATCTAATTTTGTATCACAATCTGATATTCTCTTTATATAACTATAAAACTATCTTATATTTAAATGATTACTGTCACTGGTGCAGTCGGAAAGCTTGGGAAAAGTGTTTATCAAGTCATCTACAGTGCCTGTTAGCAAGGCATTCGGCGCCGTTGCAAACCTCCAATTCACCTGGAGAGAATGCAGCTCAGTAAGTACTGATCTCCTGTCGGTTATCCTGTTTACGCTTGCACGATTGGCAAACCACGGTCACTAATTATAAAAGAAAAATGATCTGATTGAACTGTAGCTCTTCGAAACCGATATGATTGATCATTAGCTTTAAAATAAAACAAACTATATGATAGGTCATTAACTTATAGGATAAGGCAAAGCTTTCAAACTCTTTTGAAACAAACAAAACAAAAGCAAACTAATTTCATTTTTTCACCAATTCATTCAAATTTATCTTAGTTTATTTTATTTTAAATCTAGTCAAATATAAATTTTCCGTTTCAAAATTAGTATCTCTAAACAGACAACAACTGCAATATTTGAATAGAGATTTACCTAGTACACCAATAGCTAAGTCGATCTCAACGCACTTTCAAGGTCATCGGGCTTCGGATGGCATATGCTATCCAGAGCGACTTAACATTAGAAAGGAGTCGACTGAAGAAGTGTGGTCGGCAATAACCACAGGGTTAGTTCGGAATCCTGCCGCTTGAATTTTGTAGATTTCGCTGTGGGCGTGGTGGTGGAGAAGTGATGAGTGTGTGTGTGTGTGTGTGTGTGTTGGTTCGGAGAATCTTCAGAAAGGATTTTGTATATGTTGCTGGTTTCAAATGTATACAAAGTGCAGATGTATAACTCTTTGAGTTTAATCGACATCTGCGATGGAACCATGTTTTCACTAAAAATTTCTTAGAAGCGTAAATAAATTGCAGGTGTGTACGTCGTGATAGCTTTGAGCCTATCCTACATCCGCGATGGGAATTATGTTTTCACTAAGAATTTCTGAGAAGCGATCTAATAACTTGTAACTTGTGAGAATTAAAGGTTGCATATCTAAATAGATTTTATTTAGTTGAACATTTTTAAGTACAGAAAAATAAACATAAATCATATAAAAATATAGGCAACTGTTTATAAGTATTAGTTTATCGCTTCCTATATTTCCGTAATCTCCCTTAAACTCCTTAAATTCCTGAAAAAGGCAAGGATTACATATCTAGTGACAGTAAACAAATATAATTCCATTAAATTAAAACAGTAATCGTCTTTTTGTTCTTTGTGCATAATTTTGTAATGCAGAGTACCTGATTGTTATTCATTTAAAAATATTATTGTTAAAAATTAAAGGCATGTAGAATATTGGCTAGATGGAATACAAAAAATGTAGAATTTTTTTGCGCCAGTTCTGCGAGCGTATGCGGAAGAGATAGATTGCGATTAGCGTGCGGGAATATCTTATTTTCTTAATAAAAAACCTTTTTTTCTTTTTTTAATAGTATCTCGCTTATTGTTAGAGATGGACTCAACAAGCCTATATGATTATGCTCGACAGATAACATTCTATCCAAATATATAAAAATATACAGGGTGTTCCATTTAAATTAACAAACTTAACATCCGCTGCCATTTTGTTTGGACTTCATTTGTTTTTCAAATATAATTTTCGAGAAATTCATAAAAAATCGTGCAACTTTTGTATTTTACTCTTAAACCTCTTAAAACAAAAAAGTTAAAGGGAGGGTCAAAATATAGTGAATCACCCTGTACATAGGCGTTTCTCGAAATTTCTCCCTGATACTGTTGCTAATGCTATTGCTGTTCCTGTTGATGTTGAGCATAAATGAGTGAAAAATTAAAGAAAATTATGTCACGTGGATAGCGGAGTTTTGCCTGCCCTATACTTACCTGACCCGATACCTATAAAAAACTAGCTGTGTAGCCGCTGCATTTTGCATGAGCTGAAGGCACTTAGTGAGCTGTCTTGATTACGTGATCTTGAGGCCATGAGTACGTTTCCATTTGTTATAACATTTTGCTATCTAGGGCAAATTCCAAAGAAGTAGTGGAGAGCTGTTATTGTCGACCATTTTGCCTTGAAAACTTTTGATTTTCTCTACTACAAGTTGTACAATATTTTTCATCAAATTTTTCACAAATCAGAGAACAAATATATAAACAATTTATTTACCTAATTATGATAATATTTATTGGTCTTAGGTAATAATTAATATTTGCCATACTGGGCTCTTAATACTAACAAAATCATAATTGCCTATAATAGGTTGCATATACACTTATATAAGATAAATACTTACCTGATATATAACGTCTTACCTGCATTAAGATCTTAACATAGATTATTTCAGTACCATGCAATTGATGCCTACATAATATCCACTCATTTTTGAATAATTAAATACGTCATAATGTTCATTTATTATGTTGTATGTATTTAAGTAATTTTACGTACTTATTTAATTAACCATTTTCACAAAATCATTACCTGATTAATCTAAGTCATAGAATATATATTTTAGCCTACATTAAACTTTGCATTTTAAGATCAAAATTTTCTGTGAATCTTTCTGTAATCAGGAAATATACTTCTCACCCACTGCCTTGCTCCCCGACAAAGTTAGCTACCCTGTAGTGTGTTAATTAAGCGCAATCAAACACTCTATTAACTGAATTTTAAATATAGCTTAAATTACGTTTAATTATATGATTGACACACTTAAGAACCAATTAATAAGGTTATAAACTTAAGACATTAATGTCAATGAAATATAAACAAATTGCAAGTGTGTGTGTGTGCGTGTGTGCGTGCGTGCATGTGTGTCTGTGCGCGTGCGCGTGCGCGCTTCGTGCGAACCTGTTAGTATGGAATACTTCCACTTGTATATGTCGTTGGTGTGCTTGAGCTTGTTTACAATAGTCACTTACCGCAATAAACATGCAATGTTTCTAGTAATAACATATTTTCTCATATAACGTTACAGACAAGTGCTGATAAGTAGAATGTCGTAATCTATGAACGGAATTATTTGTAACATCGACATGGGTCCTCGGTGGAGACATCGGAAGTTCTAATCGAGCCCCACGTTGGGCGCCATGTCGTGTAATATGATCTGAAGTGCTTAATAATTGAGAATTGAGGGATGATTCAGCAACGTGGGCTCGCCGCGAAGACGACGAAGCAGAGCTTCGAGCCCCACGTCGAACGCCATGTCGTGAATTATGATCGTTTGGATGGGTTTCCTCAACATGGGTCCGCGGTGGAGACAAAAGAAGTTCAAATTGAGCCTCACTTTGGACCCCAGGACGCGCTAGGTTCTCAAACGACTGTGGTCTGTGGTGGATATGGCCTACAGACGGGGTGTCTAGGACACGAGCTCGTGGGGGAGATCTCGACGACGATGGTCGAGCCCCACGTCGAGCGCCGTGTCGGGTTAGACTTTCTAAATAGGGACCACTTAGGCGGTGATCGAATGTTCGGGGGAAATCATGAGAGTGGACGGACGATGTACCAGAATTGCTTAGATGGAAAGAGCCGGCTACGTCACCTACGACATAGTCGGCTAAGGGGTTTTTGCATGCTATGGCACCTGAACGAGATGCGCATTGCTCCCGCTGGGTACCATTTCGTAAAAATGCTGAGTGTACTGTATCGCCGGTGCCAACGGCTCCACATTCCGGGACACCCGACATCGCAGGTAGGCCGATATCGGGGCCGGTTCGCGAACCGTGGTCGGGCTCATGGGATTCCCCGGACCCTACCAGTTGGTACGTAGGTATAACCTCGTCCAGAGTATTTGTGGGTGACCCACTTCGTGGTAACTCTTGCATGCTACTCGTCTCCGTGGGCACGTCTTGAGGGATACTCGAGGTGGTATCGGTAACTCGTGTAGTCGCGGACCTCAGCCTGTATGGCACTGTGGCGTCGCCGTACTGCGTACTTCCACAAGCTACTACCTTCATCTCCTCAGACTCTCCACGGAGCACCGAAATAGCGTTTGGGGGTGACGAGGTCTCGTCCAGCTCAGTCTTGATCATAGAATCACGATCTGATTTATTTGTTGTACCTTCGAGAGCACCAATCCTCGTAGCACTGGATGTCGCGTCGCAGGGATGCATCTTACCCCGTACGACTATGTCGGAGCAAGCTCTTTTGCTCCGAAAGTCTTGTAGAAACACTAATTCTACTTTAAATGTGGCTCTCTGGAGGGAGCCCTGAGAAGCAAGGACAACTTCTGTTAAATTTTGAGTACGCCGCCGCAATGACGTGCGTACTATAGCTTTAGACTCGTAGGTCGCAAAGATAATGCCTCGTGGGGGTATGATGAGGAAGGTTGCCTCGACGAGTGACCGCCTAGAGGTTTGACGAGGAAAGTTGCCTCGGATTTGCAGATCTCAATAGAGTCTGAATTATAGGACTCGTAGGAGCCTATGTGTGTACCGCCGTTCCGAGGTGCGGGTCTCTCGATGGAGCCGGCACAGTCGGAGAAGGGTCTTCGTCGGAAATGCTCAGTCTCGGACGATATCGCAGGTCTCTAAAGGAGCCTGGGGTTTACCGCTGATTCGATGCAGGGAGGCTATCGAACGGGGCCTTTGCCTCAGGTTGGGCTACCTCGGGCGGTACGCAGGTCTCTGGAGAAGCCTGGTGTATCGCTGTTTCGATGCAGGAGGCTATCGAACAGGATCTTCGTCGGAGGTGGTCAGTCTCGGACGGTATCGCAGGTCTCAAAAGGAGCCTGGTGTATCGCTGTTTATATGCAGGGGGCTATCGAACAAGATCTTCACCTCGGGTCAGGCTACCTCGAGTCGAATATCTCGTGAAGCGAGTAGTGGTTGCTAAGCACTATAAATTGCGTCGTCGAAGGTATGGTAGCCTGGACGGAAGCCTCGTGAAACGAGCCTGTGAGCTGTGAGCTCCAAAAGTTCTTGAGTTTGATGCCAGGGTTTTTTCAATCAAACCGTGGAAGATATGTTAAAAGATTTATTGAACAGAATTAACAGACAATAAGTGCTCTTAATTAACACATACAAGACATTTACCATAGAATATTTATTGTTACATATTGCTCTGTGTTGCTCATTCGCGCTATGCACTCCCACTGAAGTACTGCAGATGTCGGAAGTAGACGTTCGATCGCTTTCTTCCGATCTCCATACTTTTGGCGGAACGCTCGTGAATCGTCCGCCAAAATCTCCAGTAAAAAGCGTCCTTCGTCGCCTTCGACGTCGGATTTCGTTCCCCTCTGGCTTCTCCGGATAGTTGATGTCGGCATCGGGGATTTTGGAGTTTTCTTCCATTTTGAGAAAACTCTACCCGCGGTCTCGGCTTAGGCTACCGATCATCGCATCCAACTGCCAGAGCGGTGGGACCTTCGGAAGACGGTCCTTTCGGCCCAAAGACGGGGAAATTGGAAAATGTGGTGAAATTTTCCCCGTCTTCGTAAAAGGGCTTACGGAGGTTTTTGTACTGCATGGATCTGGTTGAAATGCGGACTGTAGATGCATGGTACGAAGTAGTACCGTGGTTGGAGGGTTCGGCCGAGATCGCGCGGACACTTTCGGCGGCAGCTAGGAAAACGTGAAATCCTATTATGGCTTAGTTGGCCATTAGTAGTCGCACGATTCGGCTCAAATTTGGATATGATACCCACCTAGGGATACTCTAGTGTGGTTTTGAGTTTCGGCCGAGATCGGGATAATGCCAGCGCCTTGAGGAGTGCTGCATTAAATTTTGGCACCGATCGCTCAATAAATTTTTGAGTTATTGACGATAGCGTCCTTGGATCAATTCGAAAGATGAGTAAAATGTTAGATGGGGTTGTTTCCAAATATCGCCCTGAAGCGTCCCGGGGTCGTCTGCAGGTTGCGAGAGTCGCTGCAGTGGATTCTAAGCGCAGGGAAGGCAGACCCAGGCGAGATCGGCCGCGATGTAGGTGACATTGGAAACATCGGGGAAATTGGTCTTGGGCGGATCGATGTCATGTTATGGGGCAACGTCCGCACTGGGATGCAGAGTCGCGGAAATCGTTCTCGGACGGTATCGAGTTCGATGTCTGAATTGATACCATGGAGGCTTTTTTGATTTGCACGGCCGAAGGCGATTAGTTTTGCAACCGTGGCGGGTTTTCGGTTTGGATTGGAAAGGTAGGCGAATATGACTGTTTCGTCTCCTTCCCAATTCAACGGTTTCAGGCATATGTGTAGGTAGGTGCAAGACGACTTCCAGGAATATACTGAGTGTTCTGAAATCCTTAAGCTCGCTCGAAGGGTGGAATACGACAAGAATGTCACAAAGTTTAACATCATTTTGTGCTAATAGGCAAGTGGCTAGGGTTAAGGTTTGCCCATATTTTTTACCGCACTGTTTATTTTATGCCAAATACATATCAAATTATCCATTACAACTAACGAAGGCCGCATTATACTTATGTGCATGTGAGCAGTTCACGGAATTTTACCAGCGTTGTCAACGATCTCGGCCCGCCTCGACAGATTAATATTATGGGAGTATTTATGGGACTATTTTGTAAACATAGGTTAAGCTTGGTGAATGTGGGACTCTCAGATAGGCACTAACGTAGTACAGACGTATTATCACAGTACACAATATAAGTTAATTAAAGTTGTTCTAAGAAAAGAATCTGTGTTTTTTTGGTAAAAAAGTGTTAAATTCTTACATCAGAAGTGGGATCACCACGTGTAAAAACTGTGTGAAAGGTGGTGATTAATTAAAAAAAAAAGAAATGGAGCAATTAACTCAAGTTTTAGTGGAAACTTTAAAAGAAATTAAACAAAACTCTAACCGCGCTGCAGTGACTGTGCCATCTACACCCATAGACATACCGAAGTTTAACCCAGAATTAGATGGTGATGGTGCATTGAAGTGGTGCGATGATATTGAAAAACTGGGGGAAACATTTCATTGGTCCGATTTTGAACAACTGACACGTGCTTCTAGTGGATTGATTGGAGAGGCAGCTAAATGATTCTCGTCATGGAAACCAACTACGAAAAATTGGGAACTCTTCAAGGTGGAAATTGGCAATCTTTACCCTCCTAAGCGCAATCTTAGTGAAAAGTTCCGAAAAGCAGGCCTGTACACCAGTGATCGCAACATCTTTTTGTGAGTATGCCAGAAAGAAAATCTCTTTATTAAAAGGTTTAAATTTTAATTTATCTGAAATTCAGTTGTTGGAATTAGTTGTTGGCGATATACGAGATGCTCAAGTAAAGACAGCTGCTTTTAACAGCAATGTAAAGACAGTTTCTGAATGACAGTACTCATAATCAAATCACTTCAAATCCAGATAAGTCCAAAACTCTATTTATAAAAACCGTTTGCACATTTTGTGGCAAGTTTGGTCATGTTCACGACAACTGTTTCCAAAAAAAAAAAAAACAAAATCGTAGAGCCAATGGAAATTAGTCTGTAGCTAAAATAAATTACTTTTGTGTTAACCTGAATAACGATTTTTCAACTCAATTCAAAATACAAGATTTGGTGCTAAATTGCTTAATAAATACAGGAGCCGAATGCAGTTTAATTTCAGAAAATATTGCAAATAAATTACAATGCCATTTAGAGCCAAGTTTTCTCATGTTAAAAGGCATTGGCGATAATTTAGTTGTTACTCAAGCTAAAACTCGGTTGATTATAGAAAGTAACGGTACTGCATTTGCTATTAATTTTTATGTTGTAGCTAGCGGTGTTATAACGCCTGATGTTATTCTAGGAAGAGACCTCTTAAAATTTAAGGGCATTAAACTTTGTACGGACTATAAGGGCACTTGTCTTTGTTTTGATAACAATGTTTACACTAAGTTCATTCATGTCATTCATCATTTTACTATATCACCAAAAACATGCCAAATGCTGCAGATTTATTTAACTATTTTCGGGAATATTAAAAGACTTATTGCTGACAGAGGTACAAATTTTATTAATGGGAGTGTTAAAGCTTTATTAGCGAATTTAAACATTGAGATTCATTTAATCGCTAAAAGTTCGCCGCGTGGCAATGGGCAGGTGGAAAGGTATGTTTCAGCAGTAACAAATTTATTACGAACTGAAATTTCAAATAAGTCAGAATGGTCGAACGTTATTACAAAATTACAGACTACTTTAAATACAATAGTGCAAAAAACCACTGGCTTTACCTCGATTTATTTATTAACCGGGCAAAATAATAGTATTCCGGAAATACAAGCTTTAACTGATCCTATATCATCAACAACTGCTAATTTAGAAAGAGATCGAAAACTGGCATACGAGCGTAGTAAAGAAAGGGCCGAATATTCTAAAAAGCTGTTTGACAAACATCGAAGACTGAACAAGAATATTGAAGTAGGTGATTTTGTGTTCCATCCTTCGGGTAATTCCCATCTGTCCAAGTTGGATCGCAAATACGAGGGTCCATATGAAGTGGTTCAATTGCTACCTAACAATCGCCTTGAACTGAAGAATTTAACTACCAACCGAAAACGGGTTGTGGCTACAGATATGGTTCGAACTTGGCCTAGAGAATTTTCTGTTCCAAATATGATAAAAAGTAAGTTTATGGCTCGTGTGAGCATTAATAATTGATAATAACTAAAATAAAAAAACAAAAAAAAGTTATTGTTGAAAGCACGTAGGGACGCTTTGCAATAAAATGAAAAAAAAAGAAAAGTTATTGCTGAAAGCACATAGGGACGCTTTGCAATAAAATAAAAAGAAAATAAAAAAAAAGTTATTGTTGAAAGCACGTAGGGACGCTTTGCAATAAGATAAAAAAAAAATAAAAAAAAAAGTTATTGTTGAAAGCACGTAGGGACGCTTCGCAATAAAATAAAAAAAACAAAAAAAAGTTATTGTTGAAAGCACGTAGGGACACTTTGCAATAAAATAAAATAAAATAAAAGTTATTGTTGAAAGCACATAGTGACGCTTTGCAATAAAATTAAAAAAAGGAAGCTATTGTTGAAAGCACAAAGGGACGCTTTGCAATAGATATTGTTGAATGATAGAAAGGTATTGTTGAAAGCACAAGGAGACGCTTTGCAATAGTAAAAATGTATTGTATGAATATGTGAGTGAATTGTTGAAAGCACGAAGGAACGCTTTGCAATATGATTCAAAAGCAAAAGTAATAAAAAAAATATGTGTTTAAGTGTAATGATAAATAAGAAGTTATTGCCGTGATTGTTTTTCTTTTCAGAGAATTACCAAGAATGAATGGTAGTATCGATCGAGGTCATCACTTCCAACAGGATTAGAAAATTAATTCGAGAACGAATTAAAGGGTCAGGTTTGGCCGTGTGAGCAGTTCACGGAATTTTACCAGCGTCGTCAACGATCTCGGCCCGTCTCGATGACAGATTAATATTATGGGAGTATTTATGGGACTATTTTGTAAACATAGGTTAAGCTTGGTGAATGTGGGACTCTCAGATAGACACTAGCGTAGAACAGACGTGTATTATCACAGTACACAATATAAGTTAATTAAAGTTTTTCTAAAAAAAGAATCTGTGTTTTTTTGGTAAAAAAGTGTTAAATTCTTACATGCACCACATTAAGTGTTCCAGAGAAAGGAGAAAATTAATCAAGTGCATTAGATCATAGCATGGAATTTTGCTTACAATGCGTTTAGTAAGGAATATTAGGTGTATTTATTTTTATTTATTTATGGATGTCTATCGATTTGAAATGAGGATTCTAGGCATTTTTAGTCTTATCAGCTCTGTATTAAAATAGATGTAAAATTTATAATGAAAGATTTATATAGGTTCATGTTTTATTTAAATCTTTGAGATATTAATCGAAATTCATGAGTAAAATTTACAATGAAATATTTCTGTAATTTTTATAAAGTTTTACGTTATCTTTTGATAATACAAAACGTGTACTAATGTATATATTGTTTAATACTCAGATTACTATGGTTATTATAATCTATGTGTTGTACAATAAGGTCTTCAATCATAAAATCAACAGCTTAGATGTATAGATATAATGGAATCTTTAGAATCGCTCATGATGGCTTCTTTAGAGAGGGGACCACATTAGTTTAACATATGTAAGACTGCCACGCCCATTTTTTACTCGTTTTTCGACTAACTACTATTTACTGACTTGAATAAATTAATCAGATACTTTCCGGTTTTAAACTCTTAATTGCAATCGCCACTGACGTCCCTGCTCGAGCGCCAATTTATAGGTAGCAGCCGGTGGCGGTGAGAGGCGTCACAGGAACGCACTCCGGCTTATATTCTTTTCTGTTCGGTTAGTCTCGGGTGCCAGTTTCGCGATCTTTTACGTGGAGGAAACTCCACGTGAACCTTACCCTCGTTATAAAGTATTGGGACAGCTACAGTGAAGAAAGTTTAATTCCTGGGATCTGTTATATTTCCTTTATTGTAACTATAACCAAAAGTAGTTTTCTTGGTGTAGTATTCCTTTCTTAAAAGAATGAAATCATCAGTGAATATTGCACAAAGAGTTTTTACTGATCGGAGTTAAATCAATCATATCAGCGTTTAAAATGAATACAACTGATATTACAAAAACAAATATCTTTCTATATGTCCCTTATAAGAAATTGAAACAATCAAAAGTAAAATCAGTTCTAATTACAAAATACAAATACAAAATAATTCACAACGGTTCTAGAGACAATAAGAGAGCAAATATTCATTTCGAGCTTACAGACGCTAATTTACAATATTCAAACTAATGTTCTATATTAGATATTCGGTTTATTTGGTAGCTACTGAAAATAAATATAATATTAGAGGATTATTTACAATTATCGGTAAGTAATAAACAAAATCGGCGCGAAAAAAATGCAGTATTAGAAATTAGGTTGATTTACCAATAAACAATTTAATAATCAAGAATCGGTATAAGCAATAATCAATATATTTGGTTTTAGTTTCGGTTGGAGCTAGAAATTAAATATTTGACAATTCAGGGTAGTCAATAACAAATGTATATGTATATCTGTTCCAAACGTTCCTGAACATGAAAACAGTAATTATTATGAGCTCTTCTAAAGCATAAATTTAGTTAGGGGTTTCTAGCAAGCAACAGAAATCAAGCGGATTTATTATCAGCCAAGGAGAAAGCGTAAGCAGTGCAGTACCTACAATTATATCATAAATAAGCAAAACATAATTAGAAAAAGGAATATTTCGGTTGAAAGGAGGCAAAGTCTATTCGAGCTGTACGTTTGGTAGTGCGGTAGGTGACAGATTTCTCCTGGAAGAGAAGTTATACACAGCCAATCAGCAGTTTCGGTCAATGTGCCTTACAACGTTCGTTAAACAATGTCGGTCAACAGTCAACAGTCAAACCTGGCGACTGACAACGCCGCTGCTCCGTGGTCCGGTACTTAGAGTTCAAACTCGGCCAGACTTATACTATGGCAGGACAAGTAAAAATAGGAAAATAACATTTGCTTACTTATTCCTGACCACTGGCTCACGGCTGCTAACGCCTTAGGTGGCGGTTCTTGGTCTTCGGTGTAGTTCTCGGTGGTGGTGCTGGAGCTCTTCAAGTTCTGGTAGCGAAGTGGTTATTCTCGCGTTTGCAGCTCGGTTTTGTCGCCTAGATCTCCACCTGGCCAGTACAAGGGGGAATGGAAGAGAAGGGAGATTAAAGAAATAAAACGTTAAAAATAAATGTTTATTTAAGTAAACTGGAATACAGCCAATTATAATGTCTAAAACTATTTTTTAAACTACATACCTATGTACTTAATAACGTGGTTATTTTCATGCCTTAAAGACTCTGCTTTCAATCTCTAACATCGACAGTTGAAGAACCATTTCTCTTTTGAAGCTAATAGTTTCGAGAACAAAGTATATACGTAATACGCTTCATGACATTTTCAAGAGCTGTAATTCATGTCTTGGTAAGGAAAATATTTAGAATTCAAGGTTAATCTGATGTTAGATATTTCAATGTTATCGCATCTTGTATCTTTTGGTCTTTTAACAAATCTGTTTCGAGGGCAGACTATATGGAATTAAGAGCGGCCTATCACTGTTTCTTTAAGTCAACAAATCAAGTTTTACAACATTTAGAAACACGTATCTAACCTTAAGTTAGTGTAGTACTATATTGGTGATGATTAATTCGCTTATTGTATCGTTCGATACTTGCAGACAATTGTGATCACTGCGAGCTCTAAATAAACTGAATGGATATCTGTTTACCAAAAACGATTCTCTTATAACAGTGAATGAAGCCAAGTAAATGCCATAAAGGAATTCATAAATGGACTTGACTTAATTGGATCGTATATTACCAAATGTGGTAATTTCAGCCTCCAATACTAAGAGAACTATTTAGATTTACTAACTGGCAGTTTTGTAGGAGGATTGCTTTTTTCCAGGACTCTAAGAACGATAATATGTGGGCCAAATGGAGCAGACAAAATCAATCTGCTACTAAGTTTAATATTCGATTCCAATCGATTGTGGTATGAGAACGTATATGTGCACTTACAATCATTATATCAACATAAATATAACTTCTAGATGAAGTGCTTAATACTATAAAAGCAAGTTACTTTCTATTTGAAAGTAGTGACAGTATAATTGATACATTAGCATTAAAGGCTTAAATTAACTCAATGTTCATTTTCAATTATGTTGGTTGCGATAAACAAAATAAAATAGAAGCATGTTTTATTACGGGTAGACAAACTAATGAAGTTTTTATCTTTATCAAACATTATTTGCATCTCATTCTGTAACTATATGGTAATGTTTAACCAGATTAAAATGAATTTATTACATGTATTTGATGATCATGTGACACCTGATATGACATTGGAACAGTTTGAGAGTGTGTCAAGAATTTTTAAAAGATAAGTAGGGGTCTAATATAATTTTTTTCAATATGCAATGTATGATATAACAGGAAAATCTATTATTTTATTTAAATCACACTGGGACAAATATTCTTTTAAAATATTGTTATAATGGCTTTATTTACACCACAAATTAACAAACAATAAATTATAAAAAAAACAAATGATCAACTACAGAAAAAGTAACAGAAAGTATTTAAAATAATAACGGAGATATAGTACGGAACACGTCGGAATTAGTACACAAAAATAAAGCTTTTCCCGAATCGGTCCTTTAACTCAGGTTGGCGGATGATTGGTAGGGAGGTCAAAGTAAGGAACTTCGAGAGGGAAAGCCGACCTTGTAGCTTTAGGAAAGGGGCTCTAGAAACAGACGGGAAAGCCGATGCATTGTTCCCAGACGGTAGCTCCTGAATGCTCCGAGAGGGAAAGCCGACTCGGATCTTCAGGGGTAAGGAGCAAGAAGAGGCGAGAAAGCCGACGCCTTATTCTGGACGGAACAGTAACGGGAGCTCTTGAGTGCTCCGAGAGGGAATCCGACGCTCGGAATTTCAGGGCAAGGAGAGAGGAATTTTGATAGGAAAACCGATACCAAGGGGGGAGAGGCCTTACTTCGTGTGAGAAAAGCCGATCAACATTTTTAATACTAATAACTTAGCAAACTGAATCAACATCGAATAAAGTACCATATGGCCGTGAAGGAATCCGAAAAAATGCTTATAATAACTTCTACAGAATAGATAACAGCAACAAAAGCAAGGTTGTATGGAACTTAGTAAAAGAAAAAACTAATAATTTGAAAACATCTAAAATAAATACGATAATTACCAATTTAATACTTTATTTGTTAATATATCAGATAAAATTGTTAGAAGTATAGCCAGTAATAACCCCATTTTTTTATCTTAAAAGATGTTGTAAGCCCTCATCCTGAACTGGCCATCAATAATACAGTTATACTGTGTTGGGTCCCAGGGCACAAAAGCATTTGTGGAAACGAGAAAGCTGATGAACTTGATAGAAAGGGATCCGAGACAGAGTTCATTGGCCCGGAGCTCTTCTGTGGTACATCTCCCAGTGTGGTCAGGTAGGCTCTGAGCTAATGGACCGAGACAAAACATAGGAAATACTGGACTTAAGGGCCAGGATATAGCCATTCTAAGGAGCTCATGGAGTATCCTTCGAAGGAAAGAGCAATCGATTTACTGAGCTTGAATAAAATCCGACTCAGGAGAGTGACGGGACACTGTCACTTTCCGAATCATCTACATAAACTAAAGCTTGTAGACAGTCCGGTCTGCCGAGGATGTGTCTCGGCGGATGAAACTTCTCTGCATATCCTGGGCGACAGTCCAGGATTTCCACGTAGTAGAATGACGATCCTAGGGAGACCTTATTTGGAACCCAAGGAAATGAGAAAAGTGTCAGCAAGGAAGCTTTAACCTGGTAATTACTTGTTTAGACGTATTATGTACTACTTAATTCCTTGATGACTTAGATCGATAAATTGGTCTAATTTACTTATATCAAATTTTAGTTATAACGATTTTACTAATATTTTTTTGGACCTTATGAATAATTGTTTTCCATTTACTGAAACTCTTTGTACATCACGGGTCAAGTGGTTTAACGAGGAACTTAAGGTGATGAAACGGAGTCATACTAACTTACTAACTAACTAGAAGAACTTACAAACTCAATAGAGGACTGACGGTGATATTGTCACATGCATCACATGTGTCACATGTCGCATGCGTCAATTATAAAAAAACAAATTCGGGTTTCAAAGTGCTCTGCTTATACTAATTTAATTTCCGCTTGTAATAAGAAAACTAAGACCATATGGAATATTGTCAATCATGAAAGAAAACCCTTCAAATATCACCAGATGACATTAATTACTTTATTCATATTTCGCTTCAATCTTAGACGTAATCGTTGAATCGATTGATAATGTGAGTACTAGTCCTCTGATACATTTAAACAAATTACCTAGACCACACATAATTTTTTATATCAGCTATATTAGAAACTGATATCCATCAAGCCATTTTACGCGAAATTAATTCAAGTTGTCCGAACTATTTCACAGCCCCACAAAAAAAATTGAAATTATTTTCTCCGATATCTGAGGAGGTGCACTTCATGTTTTTGGGGTTGCTGAATCCGAATCCGGGGTCCGTTTAACCCCATCACGTCAGGGTCAAGGGCATCTGAAGGTCAAATTGCGGAATGACTATTAAAAAATCTGGAAAAATTTATATACATGTTTTCGGGGTCGCTAAATCTGAATCTGGGGTTCTCTTGACCTTGAAGTGTCAGAATCAAGGTCAAATAAAGGTCAAAACCCTAAAATTTGATGATATGATCATTTTGACCCCGGATTCTTGAAGATCAGAAAATTTTACGTCCGGATATGTATTGACATTTTTTTTAGAACAGACCTTTGTAGGTCATGTGACGCTCATCCAAAATCAAATCCATTTTCCAGCTTTTGGCTGTAAATTGAGATCTTGGGTCTTTGATGAGTTGATATTTTTTTTTCCGGCCATGTGGTGGTGTGTACGAACCACAAACATAACAGAAATGATATGGGGTTTTTGGGTTGTCATGCTCATGTCTATGGGTTCTACTACTTGTAGCTTTATACTCTGGTGAGGCCAAGGTAGCCACCTCAACAGAGCCGCGGTCACTGGATGACGACGCCTGCGGGCCCGTTTTCCCACCCTGACCAGCCGCCGATACTGGGATTCCATCCCCCTGCATCGTAAATTTCTCCGTTGTGTTTGCCATGACGGCATACGCGTCCTGTTCCAGGTACTTTGCCGGATAGCGGGACAACTCCATTGCCTGCCGTCACCACGGGGAGGTGCCCTGGATGCAAACACACGGATGAAATTTTTCACTCTCAGAATCCGGAGTAAGAAAATATTATATCGTTATATTACGACGTGATTGGCTCAAATGAATACCAGAATCGTGATCAACGACCCGAAAAATATCAACTTATCAAAGACCCAAGATCTCAATTTACAGCCAAAAGCTGGAAAATGGATTTGATTTTGGATGATCATCACGTGACCTACAAAGGTCTGTTCTAAAAAAAAAGTCAATACATATTCGGACGTAAAATTGTCTGCTCTTCAAGAATCCGGGGTCAAAAAGATCATATCATCAAATTATAGGGTTTTGACCTTTATTTGACCTTGATTCTGACACTTCAAGGTCAAGAGAACCCTAGATTCAGATTTAGCGACCCCGAAAACATATATAAATTTTTCCAGATTTTTTAATAGTCATTCCGCAATTTGACCTTCAGATGCCCTTGACCCTGACGTGATGGGGTTAAACGGACCCCGGATTCGGATTCAACAACCCCAAAAATATAAAGTGCACCTCCTCAGATATCGGAGAAAATAATTTCAATTTTTTTTGTGGGGCTGTGTTATGGTTTAAATAGTTATATAATCAAGTCAGCTTTGGAGTAGCTTGTTTCACCATTGACGCTTTTCTATAATAAGTTTGTCGAAGAGGGATTCTGGTCGAATTCTCTTAAGGTTGCAAACGTTCTTCCTATTCACAAGAAAGGGAACACCGAAGCATAGATAATTTTAGACATATTGCTATTGTTCTGATTTTTGCAAAGATATTAGACAAGACAAACTACTGCCCTATCTTGAGAATAATGCGAATCTGCTCCATTGCAGTTTGGGTTTAGGGGACCTATTCTATCATTAGAGCTCTTCTTGCTATAATAGAGGGTATTGTTAAGGGACTATGCGATTTTACCAAAGCATTTGATTGTCCCGATATTGAGATAATGCTGCAAAAATTGGAACACTACGGTAGTAGCAATAATGAATTAAAGCATTTTCGAGCCTATCTGTTAGGTAGAAAATAATGTGTCAGCATTGACAATAAATTATCTACTCTTCTTCCTGTTGTAGCAGTTCCACAGAGATATGTGTTAGGACCAATACTTTTCTTGATTTAAGTATATTAATGATTTACCTAAACATATTTCTAATGGTACTTGTGTCCTCTTTGCAGGCGACACCACTACTCTAGCATCAGGAAATTTGAGCACAGATAGCTTGAAAGAAGTAACAACCTGGTTTTCCAGCGAATAAATTAAAATTAACTGTATCTAAGACTCAATATACAGTTTGTTTGATTAATAAGACCCCAAGCTATAATAGTCCGGGAGGCAGCGACATTATTGATGTAATTATTCCTACAAAGCTGATTTTTTTCTCATTTTGTTGTCTACCGCGCCAATGTGGCGGCAAACATATAATAACAATTTTTAAAACATGTAAATAAATAATATGTAAATGTCTTATACCTACAAGTGTGAAACTTTTTAGAGTGATCAATTATACCTAAATGTACAGTATAATGATAGTCTACCGCGTCGGAAGCGGGGCCATCAAGGGTCTACCACTCACGGAAGGTGTTACAAAAATTAACTTTTTTGACATTTCTACAAGGCTAAATTTATTTTCTCAAATACTTTAATTTATAAGAGAACCAAAGAAAACAGTCTACCGATTATCTAAGGGTGTAAAGTTTTTATAGACGCAATGGAATGCACTATCTCCCGAGCGCAGTCGTTACACCGATCCGCTATAAGCCGATCATACAGGGTTCAAATTAAATTCTATACAAAGTTTCTATTTTGTCTGTAGGTAGTTTACAATACTTATTGTCAATAAACGTCTTCTATCTTCGATACAAGCTGGCTAAAGCTTCGGTAGACGTGGCTAAAGTTTTTGCGCGGGAACTTTATTGAAGAACTGTTGCCTTCAAACTATCATTTATTACTATTCATTACTATCATTACTATAATTTATCATTATTATCATTTATCATGAAAGCAGCTGAAATACATTAATTTCATAATTATTTAATATTAAATCCTATATTGATAATGTCGGTGATTTTATTATTAATTTTAAACAATTTGAAAGTAAACTGAATGACGAAAAGTACAGTAAGTTATTGTAATTCGGGCTCTGCGAACATTAGTTGGTTATTCAAAAGGCGAACCATTATCCTTGGCTGGATATATGACCTCGGATGGAGCGGGGTCGAGCGGGATTATAGCACTTTACTTACCCACTTCTTCGCTGTAGGCCCGGACACCTCGTAGATATAGGCCATTTCCCCGTCATCTTGGACCGCCGATTAGTTCGTGGGGACTTTTTCTGTCTTGGCTGGGCCCAGAAGGAAAGGGCCCTTTCTTCTGGCGCTCCTCTTTCTTCGTCGGCTCATCTAAGTAAACCCCCGGGAGGTGTCGTATGTGGGTGAGGTCGCGCAGCTGTGCGCCATTAAACTAACGCGGGAGGGGAGAGAAGTAAGGAAAGTAGGGGGGAGATGTGTGTGTATGTATGTCGTCGTTTTTGGTTCTTGATCCTAGCGGTCCTGAAATAGACAGAAAAATTTCGACTCACCCTGCGCACAGGAGTTGATGTCTAGTCCGCCTGCATCTGCCGGCAGCCTCTGCGGATCAATGGTTTGCTGTGTCTGATCACTTTCAAAGTATTCAAAAGATTTTATACCTGCTCCCTAAACATGTTTGTCTTGGCTCTGGTCTTTCCGGGGTTTCATCCCCTCTTGATCTTTACGCATCAAATTTATAGCAGTGCCAGCCGATGTCGCCAACACCGTATATTTGATACTAAATCTAGTCCTATCCAGTATTGAAATTTTGAATTTAGTCTATAGCATTTAGTATTTAGTATTTTTAATTTTAAACTAGTATATTTTCAAGTATTTCCTCGTTATCTTATCGAAAATCATGAAAATTCTGCCACAATCCTGATCGTAAAGAATTATAACCAAAACAAAAGTGAACATGGCAGTTGTAATATGATCTCCTTTTAAAGTTCATTGGCGTTCCGTTCTTCTATCTGTGATTGTTCTATATTCCTTTCCGTTGTGTCACCAGATCATCATTTCCTTACTTTTATATCGGTTTTAAGGTTAGTCGTTTTATCAGTTAAATCTAAATCCTTCAAAAAACACAAACCGAACTACCATTAGTGAATTGTACTAAATTGGTAAACAAAACGGCAGAATGTTATCTATTTGTTTTTTCTTAGTTATTGATTTTTTTCTTAGTGCTTCGTTGTATCTTCAGAACACTTGAAATTAATTCCGCTATTTCAAGTTTTTTTCCAATTTTATTGTAAATTACCAGGTTTTATCGGATTCTGTTTTTTTTTACCAATTGGTATTTACTGTTAATCCAAAGTAGATATAAATTATAAGCAAAAGAGAAATAAAAATTATCCAACGTTAAAAAAAGAAAAAGGTCAACTTTTACTAATATTATAGTAGAAAAAATCTCGCTCGCTCATTATTACTAATATCGTATTTTAATATTTGAAAAAACTATAATTTATTTGAATTAGGAATTTTAAACAACTTCACGTGCAAAAATTTTAGTCACGTCTACCGAAACTTTAGCTAATTTGTATCGAAGGTAGAAAACGTTTATTTGACAATAATTATGGTAAACTATTTATAGACAAAAAAGCAACTTTGTAGATTTTAATTTTATTCCGGTATGAGCGACTTACAGCGGATCGGTATTTTTGGATACCCTGTAAAGTATATATATTAATGTTTGCCCCCACATGAGCGCGGTAGACTACCGTTCTGTTTACTTGCGATATCAAAACAACAAAATGAGAAAAAATCAGCTTTGTGGGAATTGGTGCAAAATTTCTATAACTCTTTTGGACACCCTATAAGTATATATATATTTTTATAATTTTTTTTGTTATTTTCTTTAAATATACTGACGAGCAATTTTTTTTCACACTGTAGATGAGTGGTGACGTTTTCCATTTTTTTTTAAATGGGATTGTATACATTTTTTTACATGTTTTGATAATTTTTTTTATTCTCGTTCCAACCATATGAAATTTGTATGGAGTTATTGGACTGGAGCGAAGTAGAAGCTTCCTACGCGTGAGGCACAGCTGGATGTAGTCCTCTCGAATGGTCAGGTAAAAGAACAGAAAGAAATTGTTATAGACGCAGATCAGAATTATAATGGTTGCCAAGTGTGGTGAAGCGAAATATATGATAATGTACAGGGTGATCGCTTGATCTTAAATTGTTCAAGTAAATTTTTAATAACTAGTAATGAAGTGGAAATTGTCTTAATAATTATAATATATACGAGTACAGTAAATTGTCACTAATCTTAACAATGGTATGTTATGTGTGATAGATACACACGCTTTCAGCAAATAATCTACAAGATAATCTATTTACAAAGAAAAGGTATGATTTAAAAATTTTTATAATTATTAACTACTATTTACAAAGAAAATTATCTGCAAAGCTAAACGTTAGGCAACCCTTGCTTGTCCCTTTTTAATTCGGGTAACATCTCTACAATGCAAGAAATCTAGTACTCAAGCTTTGCTAAACCTCACTTTAACAACAAGAGAAAAAAGGGAAGGAAGGAAAAAATATTCACACAGTGCAAATCTGCACTACTCTAGTTAAGATAACCAATAGCAATCTCGGCTACTGAAAAGATAGACTCATGGTCAAGCATCCAAGATAATTATAAAAGGAAATTAGGTGCTTTACCATGCTAGTAAACTAACTGTGGGAAACTATGAAATTAATAGATCTGGCTCGGACACTGACACTAACCAGGCAAGGAAAGCTCACTTGAAGTATGAACACTGAGTGGTTACAGGTTCTTTAACAAATTTTACATAGGTAAAGCAAAAAATATTAAAAAGAACTCACTCAGTATTCAGTATATTCCAGGAAATCTTTGAGCCCTTTTCGTCCTGACTTCGTGTCCGTGATCCAACGATCTCTTCACTAGTTCACCACTCTCTCACATTCAAAAATTTCACCAAAAAACAATTAACAGCAGTAATATGTTCTCCTCAGATAAAAGCTAGGTTTAGGTAGTGATAATTAATTACATGACTCACAAAGTAGGCTATGAGCACAGCATGGCATGCTTAGTCTACAAAAATCTGCCACAAAATTAATAAATCCAAAAATTTACAGATTTCCACCGTCGCACAGTGGTCGGAAATCCGAAAAAGCTGGACAAATGTCCAAAAAGACTTGCATCATCACCAAAAGTGGGAACTTTATATTTTTCAGGTCGCTAAAGCCGAATTTACAGTCAAAAATCTCAAATTCAAGATGGCTGATACAAAATGGCCGATATATCACGTTAATTTATTGAATCTAATTGAAATTTCGAGTGGTATTGAGGTCGCGTAAAACGTATGTAATATCGAAATTTGAGGTTTTTGAGGTAATTAATTATTATTAATAAAGTAGGTATGAAAGGTAAATATCTGCGATATAAGGCATGTATTTGGAATGAATTCGTCATTTCGAACGAAATAATTTCTAAATACTATTGAAGCTTATTCTTGTTATGAAGCTTCTTCTAATTATTTAGCTAATTCTAATACACATGAGTCATTCGCATCGTCATCACCTGTCACATAACCGTCAGAGCATGAAAATATTATCCATAGCTTCGGTTGAAAAGCTTTTCTCATTTTCATCTATCTTGCACCTTTTTAAAAAAGGTTGATCTAAAATGATGATTTGCGTTTCTAAATTCTCTTGGAATTTTCCTTTCAAAAATCGAAAAATTTATTTTTTCATTCACGTAATTTTACTGGTGCCTGATCCTGTCGAAAATGATAAATTATGAATTAAAAGATCATAGATAATAAGTTCATCTATAATTTTCTTCATTTTATTTTCGTATTCTTCTCAGCAAATCCTTTCATTTGATACCCATATCATGGGGGTGCACAAAAAATAACTGGTCCGCCATCTTTGGGAGTCCGCCATATTGGATTTAAAATGACGTCACTTAGCTAACCATGCATTGTCATCCAAACTAAACGTGTATGCAAAATTTCAGCTCAATCGGTTGGGGAAACTGTTTTAAAATTCAGTTGCAAAATGTGGCCCATACTAACAAGGCAAGTTAAATAAAAGCTTGTAAAAATATGATAAATGGCACACGAAAAAGGTGCATGTTGATAAAAAAAAAACAGTTTGAATTAGCAACGCTCGTTTGGAACTAAGGCCTCTCACAATAGTAAATCGGCCGTACATGGAGGCAAAAAAAATGACTCAGAACCCCAATCCGGAAAAATCCGGTGGTTTTCTCTTTTGATATATGAAATTGACACTCCTGTCCACATTTTCCAACTTTCAATAGTGCAGGATCTCTTGGGATCACAACTATTTCGATAATTTACTATTGATGTGATTTTAAATCGATGGAAATTGCAAGACGTTTTTGTTAAAACAATAAAAACATGCAACTTTCGAAAAATGAGGTTCTAAATGAGCAAATGTATTCTACTTATCTCCAGGAACACCCTCTCTATTGCATACAACGATTCGTACTCTAGTAAAAATTTGCATGTATTTTCATTTCACCGCTTTTCGAGGGGTCAGTGGCAAGTGAAATATGCTAATGTGTAGCAGCATCGTTCCGATAGTTGCTGTGGTCTATACACATGGGCCAGCTCTCTGTCACTTTAAAGAACTACGCAATGACTCCTTCTCAAGCATATTCTGAAGTATTAACGCAAACCAACGACTTTGGAAATTCGCCTTTTGTCCAGCTTTTTCGGAATTCCGACCACTCGTGCGTCGGCACTATTAATCACTTACTTGAATTTAACTATATCTAACAAGAAAGTTAAATTTTACTGCAAAATTTATAGAGCAAAGCGAGAAGCAAATTCACCTACCAAATCTAACTCGTCGCTGTTAATCCTCGACCCTCGACATTCGACATCTATTGCCTCCAGAAATCATAAAACAGGTACAGCGTGATTCACTATATTTTGACCCTCCCTTTAACTTTTTTGTTTTAAGAGTTATAAAAATAATGTGAAATGCAAAAGTTACACGATTTTTTATGAATTTTTCGAAAATGATAGTTGAAAAACAAATGTCCAAACAAAATGGTCGCTGATGTTAACTTTGTTAAGTTAAATGGAACACCCTGTATATTTTTACATATTTGGATAGAAGGTTCCCTATCGAGCATAGTTATATAGGGTTTGCTGTCCATTTCTAACAATAAGCGAGATACTATTAAAAAACGAAAAGATGTTTTTTTATTAAGAAAATCAGATCTTGTAATTGTTAGACATCTTTCTAGGCTATTGATTATGTCTTAAAAAGCAGGGTACTAAGGAACTACAACATTGATGGGTTTTTATTGCATGAATCGTTCAAATGGTTATTCAGAAAGAAAAAACCGCGGAGTGCTATTAAATTAGAGGGTGGATAATGGAAATAGGGGTGAAAATGCAACCCTTACGGTTTTTTGAGTATATCTCGAAAACGAAGCAAAATTTGAGGGTATTGCATAGGAAAAATTTTGTAGATAATGAGATTTTCTATCGAAGTAGCTTATTTAAAAAATTAAAAAAATTATTTACTGCAAAATATATTAACAAAATTGCAAAAAATTAAATTTTTTTGTTTTTTTCTGAGCAGAGATAGGTATAGGCCTTGCTTCATAGAAAAAAAAATATATAAAATTTCCTTCAAAGCAAAAGATTATAGAGTATTTTTGGATGAAAATTGACTGATATATGGCCGCTCGAACAATTAGCCAATTTTTCGATTTTCGGCGCGTTTACCCTTATACGTTTTAATTCTTATTTTTTGCAAAAAAGGAAGGAAATAAGACATTCAAGGATTTTCATCACATGACTTGTTCGAATGGTCATTAAAAATGAGGAAACCACGGGTTGCTATTAAACTAGAGGATTGAAACTGAAGATAGGTGAGAAAAAGCACTTTTACAGTTTTTTTAATCTGGAGCTTGGTAGAAAAAGGGCCAATGTCCATTGCAGTGGACATTGGTCGTTTGTCAAACGTTTTAAAAGTATTTCAAGGACCAAAGTCCATATATTGGCCCTTTTTCTATTAAACTAAGATGGACTTAGGCCATTTTAAAATTTAAATAATTAAGGCTTATAATACTTGTTGACATTGGCCCTTTTTGTGATGCAAATATGTAACATGTTAAATGTAATTTTTGGACATTGGCCCTTTTTCTACCAAGCTCCAGAAATATAGCACGAAAACGAAGCAAAATTTCGTTATAGATCATAGGAAACATTTTTTACATACATCAAAATGGCTTATTTAAAAAATGTAAAAGTAAAATTTTATGCAAAAAATCGTTAATAAACAATTTTAAAGAAAGCAAAAAATAAGATTTTTTGATTTTTTTTACTTTTTTAATAAAATAATTTAGTAAAAACTTGATAATTTAAGTACAATAAAGTTTATTAATAATGTATATACAGTGTGTACTTGTCAACACTTGTCAACTCCACGGATGGAGTTGACAAGTGGAGAAACTTTTTTGTTTTTGGCTTTATCGAAAAATGTCACTCTTTATAAAAAGTTCTGCCCCTCGAAAAAATGAGACTGTCATACAAACATCTTAGATTAGATGTACAGGGTGCTCATAAATTAAAAAATACTCAAGAGAGAAGTATTTATTTATTATTTTACAGAACATTTTTATAGAACAAATCTGTTTATAACCTCAAATAATGTCTTGATACAAATTTTAAAATCAAAATTTTAATTTTTGAAGTGGGAAGTAGCTATACATATAGAGTAAGTCAGAATTGAAATTTTTATTTTAAAATTTGTATTAGGACATTATTTGAGGTTATAAACAGATTTGTTTTATAAAAATGTTGTGTAAAATAATAAATAATGGTACTTCTCTACTACTCTTGAGTATTTTCGTGTTTTTTTAATTTATGAGCACCCTGTACATCTAATCTAAGATGTTTGTATGACAGTCTCATTTTTGCGAGAGGCAGAACTTTTTATAAAGTGACATTTTTCGATACAGTCAAAAACAAAAGAGTTTCTCTTCTTATCAACTCCATCCGTGGACACAGTATATACAGTGAGCGGCAAAAGTATGGAATATATTTATTTAAAAATCAAATGTTCGTTATTTGAAAAATCGCTGGGACCCGTCGAATTATATTTTTAATTGCGCATTTTCTGAAGCAATTTTCATTTATACAGAGTGGCCCAAAAAAAAGTTATGAAATCAAGGCTAACTTTTTTAAATGGAAACTCCACTTTTTTGTATTTCTATTCAATTCTCCATGGAATTATGATCATTTTTAATAACCTATACTATACCTATAATATAACCTATACCTATCTTTAACCGTTTTCGAGATAATGGCGTCTAAATATAGAATATGGAAAATTTTCAAAAATTACCCTGAGATTTACCCTGCTGGTTTTAAAATAAAACCACGTCTACTTTTCCATCTCACAAATCTAGTGTGGTTCACAGAAAGTTGCTTCAAATCAGAAAAATCCATAAGAAATAAGTGGTTCGTTGATTTATTTTGATCATTAGGACGCAATGACTTGAATGTGAAAAATATAAGTGAGGTATTTAGGTATAATTTAATTAAAATCGCATAATTTTATTGTATAAAATATGATTTTGTTAAATGTCACTATTTAAATTACGAGCCAGGTTATTTTACAAATTTTTAGCACCAAACCACTTATTTTTATGGATTTTTCTGATTTGAAGCAACTTTCTGTGAATCACAGAAATCTAAGATGGAAAAGTAAACTTGGTTTTATTTTAAAACCAGCAGGGTAAATCTCAGGGTAATTTTTGAAAATTTTCCATATTCTATATTCAGACGACATTATCTCGAAAGCGGTTAAAAATAGGTATAGGTTATGTTACATAAAAAATGATCAAAATTCCATGGAGAATTGAATAATAATACAAAAAAGTGGGGTTTCCGTTTAAAACAGTTGGCCTTGATTTCATAACTTTTTTTGGGCTACCCTGTATAAATGAAAATTGCTTCAGAAAATGCGCAATTAAAAATATAATTCGACGGGTCCGAGCGATTTTTCAAATAACGAACATCTGATTTTTAAATAAATATATTCCATACTTTTGCCGCTCACGGTACATCATTAATAAACTTTATTGTACTTAAATTCTCAAGTTTTTACTAAATTATTTTATTAAAGAAGTAGAAAAAAATAAAAAATCATATTTTTAGCTATCTTTAAAATTGTTTATTAACGATTTTTTGCATAAAATTTTCCTTTTACATTTTTTAAATATGCAATTTCGATAAGAAATTCAATTCCTTACAAAATTTTTCCTATGAATTATACCGAAATTTTGATTCATTTTCGTGCTATATTTAAAAAACTGCAAAAGTGCTTTTTCACACCTATCTTCAATTTCAACCCTCTAATTTAATAGCACCCCGCGTTTTTTTAATTTTTAATGGCCCTTAAATTGTATCTACTTTTTTTTCTATGAAGCAATACCTATACCTATCTTTACTCAAAAAAAAAACTAGAGGCAAAAAAGTAAAAAAATCAGAAAATCGAAATTTTGTTTATAAAATTTTCCTTTTAAATTTTTTAAATAAGCTATTTCGATGGGAAATTCAATTCTCTAAATAATTTTTCCTATGAACTATAGCGAAATTTTGCTTCGATTTCGAGCTACAATTAAAAGACTGAAAGGGATGCATTTTCACCTCTATCTCCAATTTCCACCCTCTAATTTAATAGCACTCCGCGGTTTTTTCATTCTAAATAACCATTTGAACGATTCATGCAATAAAAACCCATCAACGTTGTAGTTCCATACCATATGACATAATCAATAGCCTATTCAGGCATTTCTGCGTTTTTTTCCAATTACATTCACGAAAAATTTATAAAAAATCGTGCAACTTTTGTATTTCACATTTTTTAAAAACTCTTAAAGCAAAAAAGTTAAAGGGGGGATCAAAATATAGTGAAACACCCTGACATTTTTAACATTTTTGAGCTCTGTTCTATTTTATCAATAATATCAATATCATTTATAAGGCATTCCATTTAAAATAACGAAGAATACATTTTTTTGACACTTATGTCCAAAGTACATAATTTAGTAAAAATACTGAGAAATTCTTCATGACAAAGTGTACTATGGGGTTGCCTATTATTTGGCGTGTATGACGTCACTACTAAAAAGGTCTATTGGTCTACTGTCATAGGAAAGTACGGCACCTATAGCGTAATTTGAAGCATCTGTTGTAAATTCAAATGGTTTTTCGAAATCCGGATATACTAATATTGGGTCGTTTGAAAGTAAAGTTTTGCAATTTTTAAAACAGGAAACATATTCTGGGGTTAATTCAGTTTGTTGACCTTTTCTTTAAGCACTGTGTAAGGAGTTTTGCACTTTTAGCAAAATCCTCTATTTTTCTATATCCCCATAAGTAATCCTAAGAACGATTTTATTTCTCTATGCGTCTGTGGAATTAGAAATTTTGTGATTGCTATAATTTTCTCTGATCTGATACTTTCTAGTCTGTGTATTCGTAAATCAGCTTTTCATAAGCTATGGAACGCCTGGAATAATGATGTCTAAATATACGGGACAAATTTTATTGTGTTCTCTAAGAACATTTGTCTCATTCTTTGAAATGTACCTACTAGAAGCATTTTTTAGTTCAAACGTCATCCTCAAAAATTTATAACGCCATGCTCGGGGTGGCAAGCTGTTTTTTGAATTGAATTTGGTGACATTTCTATTTGATGAAATCCAGAGGGAAGATCTAGTGTTGTAAAATACCTTGCTTCTTACTAATTTATCTAGTATATCATTTATATTAAAAATTGGGTATCTGTCTGTAATGATTTTGCTATTTAAAGATCAAATAGTTAATATATCTTTGTTCCTAGAACAATAAAAAACTGTTTCCAAATTCATTGGTTTGAATCAAATGTCTGATTATTGGAAACTGTTTCTAATACACTAGGAACAAGCTGATTATACATTTCTTCTTGATTGGAATGATCGATTGAAATTCACGAAACGGTGGAATGGTTACTTTGAATAAGTTGTTCCTATGCAGGTTTGTAAGGGTGGGATCGAAACATCTTGTATCTGTAAAAAATTTGTAAGATATAAATAAATAAATTAATTAATTAGTTATTAAGAGTTATGTTCAAATATGGAAGTGCATTTATAGCATTTAGGTCGGGTATTGAATTCTCGCTCGATGTTCTGAAAATTTGAATTAGGTTCTCCTTCTTAACTTGCTTCTTGAGTTTCTTGGGTTTTAGGATAGTTATTTGAATAGAATTCTGTTGTTATATCTTCGTATCTGTAATGATCATATCTTGTTCGTACTGATAACCAAGTGTAGGGTGGTTCTTCAATTTCAGTAATGTACATTTAATGACTAATTCCGGACATTCAAGACAAGATCGTTATTATTCTGTTTGGGTTTCCATATGTTTTGTCATTTTGGGAGGCAAAAGTCTGACTATCTGTGACTAATTTGTTTGAATTGGATATTAATCGGTTGAGATGGGAATCGATTTTGATTTTGAGTTATGTTAGTATTTTGATTGATTTTGAGTATGAGTCATGTTTTGATTTGAGTTTTGAAATCTTCGGCTCTGAGTGAGATAGGGATTAAGTAATTTGTTTTTGAAGTGGCAGTATTGGTTTTTATTGTTTGTGGTATATTTTGATATAATTTTACAATATTTTGAAATACCTCTTCCTCTACGTGCTACTACACAGTTTAGAGCTTTTCTAGCGTTGCCGAATTTTTAATTCTTACTATTATTTGATAAGACAGTAACACAAAAAAATGTCCTTCGAGTCTGAAGGTCAGACTATGTCCACTACATATTACTTCATAACCCAAGCTGTCAAGTCCTATTACACACAACGGTCCTGTAAAGGGAGCTGTGCATCCTCGATAACTCTATAATCATATACATTCCCCATAACCATATATTCTCATAACCCCAAAAGCGATAAATCCAATAACCACGTTACTCAGTACTTTAACTTGCTCTCTCATCGCGGGATATATCAGGGCTCCATAAACAAAATATATTTCACCCTATAATCTCCAACCCCCTAACCCTATAACCGTATAAACTCATGACCCCATAACTCTCATAATCACGTTACGCAGTAGTTCGATCGTTTGGTGCAAGGAACATAGTCTATATTGTTATTGGCTCCCAGTTTCATCATTTCTATTAGATTCTCCGTCAATTTAAAAAATATGCCAAATAAAGCTTTACTTCGCGGGGTCCGCTTACGCACCCTGACCAGCCGCTGATTCTGGGCATCCGAAACCCTGTCTCGTACCTCTTCGTCCTGTGCCTGTCATGATCCAGAGACTCCAGGGACTTCCGTTGATATATGCGAAATAAACCTTGATTTGGCATGATATTTTTTAAATTGACGGAGAATCTACTGGAGCCAATAACAATATAGACTGTGATCCTTGCATCAAATAATCGAACTACTGCATAACGTCGTTATTGGAATTATGGGGTTATAAGGTTATGGGGTTAGGGGTTTGAGGGATAAAAGGGTTAAATATATTCTGTTTATTGGGCCTTGATATATCCCGCGATGAGAGATTAAGTCAAACTACTGAGTAACGTGGTTATTGGAGGTATCAGGTTATGGGATTATATGGTTATGGGGTTAGGAGGATTCAGGTTGAATGTATATAATTATGGGGTTATTGTGGGTGTACAGCTCTCTTTACAGGACCGTTGTGTAAAGGACTTGACAACTTGAGTTATGAGGTGATAAGGGGTTATCGCTAAAACCTGACGTGATGGAGTTAAATGAATCACGGATTCGGATTCAGCAACCCCGAAAACATAGAGATGACCTTTAGACTCGAAAAACATTTTCTTTTGTGTGTGTGTGTGTGTGGCTGTGCAATTTATTGCTAAACTTGTAATAAACATGGTTTTAGTAATATTGTTATAATATGCAATTTGTAAATCTTAAATTTGTTGCTCTTAGTTCTCTTAGTAGTCCAGGCGGTATCTGTTTCGGATTGGATAAAACACATATGATCGGAGATTTTTGCTTTAACGGCTTCTAAGCAACATAAGAAATGGTAATTTTTCTATGCAAATAAAAAAAAACGTGGGCTTAATTGTTATTGCAAAAAAGTATAGAAAAATAGCAAAAAAAAATCATTTTTCTCTTGGATTTCTCGTCGACAACTTAGCAACTATTCATTTTAGACAAAAATGGAAGAGGAAAAAAGTTTTGTAATTAAATTTTGATCAAGATAGAGTTAGTTGCAATTCGAAAAAATAATTATCGTTATTGCAAAAATCGGAAAAATCATTTAAAAAATTGGAAAAAATGGTAGTTTATTTGTCAATTTTTTTCAGACACTTGAATAATATCTAGAATCTTCATACTTTTCCCAATTAAACTTCTTAATGCATATAATCATCACAGCAAATTTCATCCAATTTGTTCGATAGGTTTTACATAATACCTAATTGTTTAAATTTTTTTTTTAATTAAAAAATTTTCAAAATTAAATTTCTAAAAATCTAAAGCCTTTGAATACTTGAAAATTTCACCACAAAAAGAAGAGCTCTCAAGCTTTAAAATGGTTTTTGAAAAATTTAGATCGGACGATTAGTTAAGCCGTGGTGATAGTTTAAACATTTTCGTAATTTTCACGCTTATAAACAATTGCAATAATTGGAAATTTTGCTACTAGGGGGTTACTGGGGTCGCTAAACACGAATATTACGACGGCAACGGTCTCCGAGGTACCTAGTGCCCAGGGTGGCTGGTTTCCACGACGTCTCCTGGAGTTTTGTGGAAATTCGTTATAAACTTAGCTGAAACTCGTTACCTCGGGGTTTTTGGGGTCGCTCAACACGAACATCACGACGGCAACGGTCTCAGAGGGCCATAATGGTCGGTTTTTAAAATCATATTATTTATGAAATCGTTGATATGCTTATAACAAATTAATTCAAATTTGGTGTGGTGTTAATATTTACCCATGTGCATAATTTACTGTAAAATTCACAAATATTTGTAGGTCAGTGGCGTAGGAATGGGTAGTAAAGCGGGATTTTTTACCCCAACTTCTACGACAAGGACCTAATAATCATTTGGATTAAGTTTTAGATTCCGTGGATAATTCTACATAAAAAAGGTATACTTATTGAAAATCGATATAGTGTATCGTTTCGGTGACCTTGACCATGACCTTCAAGGTCATGGTTAAGTTGATTTTTTCAAATGGAAACACATATTTTTGACACCAGAAATGAAAAGAGCAGAAAATTTTACATCCGACTATGACCTTGACCATGACCTTCAAGGGCATTTGAAGGTCATTTTAGTTTTTTGTTGCAAAATTCATTTCTGTCTTGCCGAATAGTGTACTCCGGGGATTTCGAGGGTGCTGATCGCGAATATAAAGTCAGAATTTGAAAATATTCAAATCCAATTGGCCGACAAATTTTTTGCTGCTAAAAGTCTGCCGCGCATTATTATTGCGCATGCAATAAAAGGAGATAAAAGATTACGCCATTTTGATCTAGACATGTCACTGTTTGGTTTTATTTATGCTCTATAGTTTGGTTATAATTTGCATACAATAGTATGTCTTGTGTGTTTGGAAGATAATTACCTAATTGCATTTGTGATAGGTGATGTTAGTGTTAGTATAGTTTAAAATGGGACAATGACCTGTTCTGTTAAAAATTGTAAAAACATTAAGAGACATTTATTACCAGAATCTAAAATATCATTCCATCGGTAAGTCTTATTATCATATAGGTATAGACAAGTTTTAATATCTACGTTTTTTTTTTAGATTTCCAAGAGAACATAAAATTCAATCATTGGCTGCAGGCGATCGGAAGAAATTATGAGAATATTTTATGGACTTCTAGTTTATTTATATGTTCGGACCATTTCAGACCAGAAGATATAATAGTCAATGCGAAAGGCAGACACTGTCTTAAATGGTCAGCAGTACCTTGCATTGTGCTGATGAAACAAAAAGCTGTACTGGTTTTGACTTGAATATTCAAGTTCCATCTACATCTTAGTCCCCTGATGTGCCAGTAATATCTGCTGAATTTTTACAGCCATCATCGCCTAGTAAAAGAAAAATTATAATCAGGTTCGGAATCCTCCTTTCTTCCGTCCCCCGCATCTGAAATTTCAGAAATAAAAATATCGGGGTCTGGAAGTGATTTAAGTACATCTAGAAAAAAGAAACGCTTCAAATTAGAACACTGTAACGCGTAAGTATTATTCATTTTAAAAAAAAATCATCTCATTTCATTGTTTAGCCTACATAGTTTCACGTGACTTGATGGTTTTTCCAATGAAGTACTTTTTTTA
>NW_019418506.1:13091-13830 GCF_000390285.2 Anoplophora glabripennis | reverse complement strand
AAATATGAATTTTTTGCGTTACTTCTGGGACGCACTGTATATAATCACTAAATTTACTTAACTTACCTCGAAAACATTTTTTTGTAAATTTTTAAAAACTATTATTATAAGAATTACAGAGAATAACAGAGTCTGGCCAGTCAACCGGTTTGCCCTTCAAAATGGCGGCCGCTTGGTCGCTATACGCAGGCGCGAGCTTTAACAGCTGTTTACAGTTGTAACGTGTGAAATCAGTGAAATTTGTTATCATTAGTTAATTCCCCCAAAAAATCAGTGTTTTGAAGGCCAAAAATTCAAGAACAGTAAGTAATTTGTTATATTGTTACCGGGGATTGCATAAACAGAACGAGTATCTCAGATAAAATTCGTAATTATGAAATTATCATGAGAAAATCATGCGTCATGATTTTTATGTTTTCATTATGAGAAAAAACAAGAAAAATCGTCAATTTTCGGACAAATTATCGTCAAAATTTGACGACGATTCGTCCATAAATAATTGATTTTTTCTTTTGGGATAAAAAATTATGAAAGTGCAGAGAAATTTTCTATACATTTCTCAAATAAATTCAATGTATGGAAAATTCAAAATTTGTCCAAAATCCTGATATAGAGGAGAGGGGTGTAGATTCACCAGGGGTATACATTCGACCACCTGCAGATTTTAGCAGGTTATTTGAATTTGCCGCATAAATATCATGTTACAGTATTGGCAGTGTTGCTTAGAATTTGTTTTGAT
>NW_019418506.1:9889-12463 GCF_000390285.2 Anoplophora glabripennis | reverse complement strand
AACGATCATAACCGATTATGCACCGAGAGGTGACGATCACTTAACCATTATAAGACGCGTTTTACACGTTAAAAACGGAAACATATTCAGTATAAGAACGAATAATTCTGTTAATACAATTGTTATATACAAATTCGGATACTGGTCTTTATACAACAAATTTTCCCTACTATACAACTGGAATATAAAGTCTATAACACCTAATAATGTATAAGTAATTCATTATAACCTTTATTTCATAGATGCATAAGGTGTATTAAGCACCTTCCAGATAAACTGATTGAATAATGAGTATGGAGATGATTGTTTTTTTTTAATAAATGTTGTATATTGGTTATAAAAGTTTTAATATGCGCTATACACATTATTCTAGATAAACAGTTTAATAAGCCCATTTCTTTCAGTGCACTAAGAATGGAATGCTCAACAACAGTGGATTATTTAAGAGATTTGACATTTTCGAAATAAGCTGGCAAAAAAGTCTGTCGGTTTGTGATAGTTGAAGATGAAGTTACGAATGTCATATTAATACACCTAACACGGGGTATCCCAAAAAGAGCAGTCACCCCGAATATATCTAAAATTAATAATTTTCTGAAAAAATTGCTGAAACATTTCAAATATGGTTTTAAGAGAGAGACATGTGTTAACAAATATTATATGAGTCTGGCCTCAAACACTTACCGCACAGAATTACCCCTTTAAAATTTTAAATGGAAAGAAAAAACAAGTAATGCATATTTTAAGGCATCTTTCGATTGCATACGCCTGCTTTCTTTAAAATTTGTTTATCAAATTTTTTTCTCACTAGTATTAGAGAGGGAAATAAGAATGGGTCAACTTAAATTATCGATTGTATTGTTCGGAGTGACCACCTTATCTTTTAGATTTCTTTTTAAATGTACATTTAAAACCCAAGATGTCTATTGCAAGAGAACATCGCGCATCTCTCCAGAATTTATGTCGCTCAATGAATGTTCATACATATTTTGAAAGCAGACTATACTTATGTGTGGAATGTTGTGGTGGCCACTTTGGAGAATATATCTGCTATTTAAGTTGCTCTTTTTTATTTCTCTTTTCAACTCTAGAGTAAAAAATATAAACTTAATTTAAACAAAAACACAATAATTTAAATATGCTTCACAGACAAAATAGCTATCGCCACAGACCGCTACTGGAATAGGCCAGCAGTCTTAAATTTCCGAATTGCCGATAGAGTACACCACCAGCAAAATTTTAGGTAGAATCTAATGCATCGGCCCGCGTTCCTACGCGTATCCTAGCAACATATAAACAACACTTTGGTAATGTTGCCAGGCGTACTTACGGATTTGTATTGTCCACTTTCTTATCAATATATGTTTTTTACGTTACTGTATTTACTTAAATGTATGATATAGGTACTGATAAAAATGTTTTTAAAGAATCAACGAATATCTATGTAGTTTCATATTATGATATTCTGCAGCGGTGTCACAGTTAGCTTATTTAATCATAATTTCGTTAATTATATACTATTTTCATTTTTTGGTATTGAAATACTGCAGAAAATATATTTCCAAATAAACAAAATTCGTAATGATATTTTAAACAGCTTGTAATATATTTAATAATATTTGATGATGATAAATTTCTTTAATACCGGTGAGTTATTAGTACGTCGTGGAATGCGGGTACAGTTTTTTTTTTGTATTTTGACATCCACTTATACGTTTAATAATAATTAAAGATAGAATACAACTTTAAATACAAATGTACGACTTTTCCTTTATTTCTTTTGACATCAAAATTTGCTGACATAAAATATGTACCCATGTTTAAAGTAAAAAAATCATTAAAAAAATTAAATGTCATCCTTATTAAAAGAACAAACAACGATTTTTATAACTAACCTTTACAACAACATAAGGAGAATACCCAAAAACGAAATAACATTAAAATACCTACAATTTTTACAAATCAACATGCAAATAATTGTGATGATACAGTTGAAACCACACCCTTGGTTCTAATTGGCCGTTTTGCGTTGAATGGAAGAGGTCCGAAGTCCGTATTGAAAAACAAAAAAGTTAGTCAAAAATTGCAACAGCAGTAGCAAACGCATTATCTTATCTCTGTAAGGGATCATTGATTGATTATTTGTCGTTGTTTTTTAAATAAATTTCGCATCCAACTGCTCCTTGAGGTTCCAGCAATTTTACATTGTGTTAATTTTTTTTTTGAACATCTTGTGTCATAAATATGAGCACTACCAATGGCATCCATGATATGCAACCCTTGTGTCAATAATTATTTTACCTATCTAAAGAAATCAATAATAAGAGAGCTAGTACCCATCTACGGATACACAACCTGTATAATGCAATTTTTTTAAACATAGGTGTTAATATCGTACCATATTGGAAGTCGACGCACAAATCTAAAAACATTAATTTCGAGTTTTTGAATTTTCCCATTCCAAGGTGATATAAAATAAATAATTAATTAGGTAAATTCATAGTTTTAATTCTAACTTGATTTATTTTATTTAACATTTAAGGCAAATGTGATTTCCAAACACAAGATAAGTTC
>NW_019418506.1:5780-6762 GCF_000390285.2 Anoplophora glabripennis | reverse complement strand
AACGCCTCGGTCGCTAGTGACCAAACGGCAAATGTTACAGAAACCTGTTTAGGTGGGTATGTGTAGGTTGATTACGGCTACATTTTAAAAATATTTTGAGATATACAGGGTGTCCAGGAAAAGCGTACCATATCAAAGTTATGTTTTTTTAAATGGAACACCCTGTATTTTACTGCATTTTTGAAAGCACCGTAAAAAAATAGGTGAACTTTATTAAAGGTTCTGCATACCTAGGACTTACAGTTTGTGAGATATTTCAATTTTAGTGAAAATGCAGGCATAGCGTAGAAATTTAATATTAGCAATAAAAAAATAATTTTAAGGAAGCAGCTTTGGAGGGTCTATTTTAGATCCTTGAAGTTATAAATTGTTATATCTGTCGTCACTTAGTATTATACAGGGTGTCTAAAAAACTGCCGAATACTTCTCTCAACTTTAAACAGCAATAACTTGGTTATTTTAAATGGAACACCCAGTATATTTTTACTGTGGGTGTTGGGAAATTTAAAACTCTTTCAAACTGTGTATAGGTTCCCTATACCTATCTCTGATGGTATTGGAGGTATTTGTGCCGTTTTGATTTTTATCGATTTTTTTTTGTAAGATGCATCCACGTGTCTCCATCGAGGTCTTTACTGAATTGGTTTGGGTTCTTCTTGATGACGTCTCTTTAAATATAAGGAGAAAATTGTGAATGCAAATAGATGGCGCACCTGCACATTTTTCATATTCAGTGAGAAATTATATAAATCGATAATTAAGTAATAAATGAGTAGGTAAGAATGGTCCATGTCAGTGGCTACCACAGGTGTCCAAACCTCTCGTAATGGACTTCTTTGTTTCGGGCTGTATAAAAATATATCTTGTACACAGTGTTCCACCTACTACTTGCGATGATATGAAGGAAAGGATTAGATATGCATTTGCCACAATCACCCCAAATATTCTAAGGAATGTGAGAATATCATTTGAAGATAGAATA
>NW_019418506.1:786-4154 GCF_000390285.2 Anoplophora glabripennis | reverse complement strand
CAAAATTACCTGAAGAAAATTATACCAAGTGTACCATTTTTTACGTTACATTTTGAAATATTAAAACCGACAAAATACTTTAAATTCAAATGGAATACCCTGTATTTTTTGCACCATGTTATAAAAAATCGCCTATGCTGGCGATAATCAAATTCTCTTTTCGCTAATATAGGCATTGTAGGGGTTACATTTCAATTTTCTGAGATATTTGCGGTTTTCTTCTATTCTCAAGAATATTAGGTCCATTAAAAATATCATCAAATGTACCTTGAAAGACAAATATTGGTGCTGTCATTCAGTATTCTACAAGTATCAAGTATTTTGATTTGGTATTTTGCAACTGAAACAGAACAATTAATAAAATTAATTTGATTGATTTTCTGTTATTTTTAAAGTTTGATAGTTTTTAAATAATAGCAAACATAAATAATTTCAGACAACTAATAAAAGCATTATTATATAATTTTATGATCTTCGGAATGAAGTTGAAAGGAGAAAGAATATAATTTAAAATTTTGGTTACTTTACATATCATTATTTTCTTAATGAAAGGATACTTGTTTGCTCTTTATTATACTTACAGTTACTAATAATAGTATCCCATTGGAAGGAAATCTTATTATTTTTTTTGTAAGTACCACATCTTTCCTCATTATTTAAAAGATGCAACCAACTTGAAACCAGGCGTTTTATTAATGTAATAATTATGAAAAAAAAAATAATAATTATTATGAAAAGAAATAAAAAATACCAAATAAACGCAGTTCATAACTCTGATTCATGGTAATTGTACCATGGATAAAAAATAAATTCAAAATATCTTCATTAGAATAATAATTTTGCATTTTTCTTCTAAACTACAATGGCTATATCGCTGAAAAGAGAATTTGATTTTTTCATTTAAAATAACGAAGTTGACAGCTACTTCCGTAAAACCGGAAGAGCTATGTTGACGGCATTATCATCGAACACAACATATCTGATAACCCCTGTAAACAAAATTTCAGAGTCAAATTACCTTGGTTTCTCCGAAATGTTTAATAGGTGAAGCACCCTGTATATTCATACGTCAGAGTTGTTATAAAATGGCTAGCGAAAAATTGTTCCAGTTATTAAAGTACTGTTTTTTCCAATAGTCTAGATATTGATATTATCAATGTTTTCTTTTTGGAATGATAGGTATTTGTTATCATCACTCATTACAAACCTCAGACAATATTTAGGATTTGAACAATACTCTGTAAATTAGAGTCTAGAATCTAGATACTAGTCCAAATTATGAGTAAAATATCTACAAAGACTTTAATCTACCATAGTCCTTAATCTTCCTTATTTCGTTAGTTTTCGGAAAGCAAAGTGTATAAAAAAGTACCCTTACTTGTTTATATACCACACGTCCTACAAATTTCAGGGGAAAATTTAATATAACTTTACATTCGTCATAAAGAGATTGTGAAATAAATACCTGTTTTTTAGCTACAAACCTTTAAAAATCTCACAATTTCTGTGTATTTTTCAGGATCAGCAAGACCCCCAAAAACCAACAAAAGCCAATATAATTGACTGGCAACTGGCGGAAAGGGGATCACCAGTTTTGGACTTGGCGTATTTCCTCTTCACTTGTGGCTCTACGGAAGTTATCATAAATTACCCAACGCATCTAAAAACATATCACGATGCTCTTACCGAAAGTTTAACTAAACTGTCTTGCAACGTTGGCGATCTATATCCATTCGAGTTATTAGTAGTTCAGTGGCACAAGTACTCAAAATTTGGACTTTTTATGGCCCTGATTATGATAAAATTTATGTTGAGTGAGAAAGACGAAGTACCCGATATCAGCCAAATGGCTAAATCTGGAATGTCGTTCGTGGACAGACTAAATTTTGTATCCATTCACGATGATGCTTACAACAAAAGGATTTCAGAAATAATAACTGTTCTTGCACGAAGTTCTCTGATTTAAATTTATAATTACAAAGATGTTCTGCTCAATTTCTACGTGACTGATTATTTAGTTTCGATGTTAGCTATATTCAATTACCGTCTAGTTTTTTTAATACAAAATGTGACCTTTTAATCTGTAATTAAGCAAAGGAAAACTTAATAAAATATGTAGGTTAATAGTTACTACATTTTTTCAGCGATAGTAAAATTAATAGTGATTTATATTATTATTTATATTAATAGTTATATGTGAATATAGCTATATTCATAAACAAATGGTCTCAAATATATATTATATTGTGTGTTTCAAAAAAGTGACATTTAGTTTAATAATATCCATAAATTTTAAAATTATTTTTACTTTGTGTTGTTCATTATATGTATATGTATTGAAGACGGTAGTCTCTTTAAAAAAAATCATTAATGTCATACTAATCTGTTACTTTGTAGTAGTCGCTATATTTTGAGATAGACTAAATTAAATTAAATCTACTACTACGGCTACCAAAAACAAATCAATTCTATGTATAATATAAATTACAAGTAAGATTTATTAACGTCAGTAGAGATTAAATATAAAATTTAGTTAATTTAAATTTTCGCATTAAATAATAGAATAGTAGGACATTAAACGTTGAAGCCACGACGGATGTTGCAGGTTAACAGCCTTCTATAAACGTAGAGGTCTTTTAAATCTCATAAGCCGCGAAATGCGCGAAAGGCGTGGCGTATCCCCATAATTCTTCTAATAAGCACGTTGTGAAAACATTGACTCAGAACTAGACCATGTGCATCATTACATGTAGACATGAACTAAGGCGCCGGGCATCAATAAAGTCAACTGGCGAACGTTCGTTATATAGAGCGTGGTAAAAAAGTTCTGCATAAAATTCATATTTTCATTAAACAATTTTTTTTCGAAAAACGGTGAAACCCGTCGATTTTTATTTGATCCAGGGCACCTTGTTATGTGGAAAATTATTTTTTTTTCGATAATCCACTTACGGCAGCGATGACATATTTTTTTTATTGACAACGCATTTTTTTTTCGTTCGAAATTGACGACAGTGATAATTATCTAAATAACGGTGTGAAAATTTCGATGTCTTACATAACAATTTTTTTTTAGAAAAATGCACCTTAAATTCTTATAAGTGATAATTGTCTACTTACACTATTAATGGCTCCGAAAAGGACAAAGTTGACAAAATTACATTTCAAACGAGTAAAATTACACTAATGTTTGTGTAAGTCTAGCGAAATTGTTCGAATTGCCCACCCTGTACCATTTGGCATTGTCCTAAGCGTGTGTAAACGCCGTCTACACTTCGTTCAAGCATTCCCGGGTCGATTTGATTTATTTCAAAACGAATACGGTTTTTAAGTTCTTCCAAATCACCTGGTCTGTTTGTGTACACACG
>NW_019418506.1:0-458 GCF_000390285.2 Anoplophora glabripennis | reverse complement strand
GCATTTTTCTAAAAAAAATTGTTATGTAAGACATCGAAATTGTCACACCGTTGTTTAGATAATTATCACTGTCATCAATTTCGAACGAAAAAAATATGCGTTGTCATTTAAAAAAAAAATTATGTCATCGCTGTCGTAAGTGGATTATCGAAAAAAAAAATTTTTCCACATAACAAGGTGCCCTGGATCAAATAAAAATAGACGGGTCTCACTGTTTTTCGAAAAAAAATTGTTTAACGAAAATATGAATTTTATGCAGAACTTTTTTACCATTGCTGTATATTTTTATTGTTTAAATTAAAATAATAAAGAATAGGGCATTTTATTATCATATTTGTAATCGGATCAAAGGCTTGTTTACGCTAGAGCTCGAGAGAGATTGTGAATAATACTAATAATAGGTGTAATGTTTTTAGGACGTAGAATAATTTAGGCGACGGTCGGAATTATGTTTCTGC
>NW_019418505.1:11924-13723 GCF_000390285.2 Anoplophora glabripennis | reverse complement strand
CGACCGTTAATATTACTTTTTCATTGTTATACAACACCTATGTAACAGGTGACGTCGAAGTTGATAAGATAAGTACGGTTTTGCACAGAATTAAGCATAAAAAAGTTCAAAAAAGTTATAAAGATTGTATTTTAAGGTATTCAATGCACGCAGTTATGTCAATATTCCTTAATTAATCGAACTTTTGTACATCAAGTTGGAGATTTTTTTTTCGGGAATGATTGAGTTTAGGACCCACGTCATATAAGGTTTTTTTGTTTATTTTAATGTATTCTATCGTCTGTTAAAATTAAGACAGACAGACTTCTAACACCCTGTAGTTAAAAAACATGGTACTGAATTGTTAACGTACGTTTATGAAGCAGAGAAAAAGTAAAATGTTAGTCAATTCGATGGTAAATATTTATTGAAAAACTGACGAAGTATCATTGAATGTCAATAAAAGTGAGTGTATCTGAAATCTTTTTTGCAAATGCTTTTTCTTACAAGAAGCGATCCTGCTTTTATAAATTACGTTGCAAATAATGCTATTTTCTAAAATGTGGGGCTTTCAGTATAGGTTTCAGCAAAGTCATACATATATATTTTCGATATTCTGAAATATGTCTTCCCGTTATACAAAAGAAAGCCATTTTCCTACTCAATATTCGGTGCGGATAGGAGAATGAAACGAACATACTGAAATGGCAGAATGTGAGATACCGCATGTTTCTGGAATTTGTCGGGAGGAGTTCCTTACAATTTTATTTCTTATTATATATTTACGTAAACAGACACATACTTTATGGGACGTAAGTTTGAGAGTTTTTTATAATTCGTTCTTCAATGTACTTTTCAGAGCGAACTATAAGTTATTAAGTTATAAGTTATTAAAAATACTCAACAAAAAAGGTTTAGTACTTTTTTATTCTCTACCGGGTGTCCCGAAATTAATGCAATAAAATTTGGTCACAGATTCTTAAGACAAATTTAGGGTACCCGAATTTTTTATTTTTGCCAAGTGGCCTCATCTATTGGAGTTATAACTCCCTGAAATCCGCCCCTGTCTGTATGTCGGAGGGTGCTAAAATTGCTTTTCCACCGCGGCATTTAGGTCTTATTAGGCCCCTTGTACAACCTCCTTCCTTACTCGAGTACTTTTCTTCAAACCATCATATTACTACACAGGTCGCTTGGTGGCAGTCTCGTACAATTTTTATGTATGATAGCATGGTCTTGAGTTACAGAGATTTATTGCTCTATTCTCATTACCATATTTATCGAGGACTACACGCAGGCGGAAGGTGTTGAGCGACCCAGGCCTCTGGTAGGCTGCCACAGCCACGTTCCCGAGCCTGCCTTAGATCACCCATCCAAGTTCCAGCCTGCGTCCGTGATGCTTAACTCGGCAGATCGAAATCCACCGGTCAAGACACCCGGCTAAGCGGCCCCTGAGAATAGTCTTTTTTTATATCTCATAACCCTCTTGTACGAGAATCACTAAATTTAGTACACAGGGATTTTATGATATGTAGAATCTGACTGAGCAACGCTTTTTTGTTGGGGAACCCCCTTCAGATATTTTTCCACCCTTGTCTTTGGAGGCAAAAAAATGTAGTCGCATATTTACATTTGTTAAAAATTATTAGTCCGCTAGAAAGTCATTGAATTTAGAAACATTTTTTTCACTTGATACTAAGGTATGGAAACAATATGACTTTGTGCAAATTATATGAATCTCTCAGTATATCTTCATTTAAAGTTAATGAAGAGTATGAGAAACATACTACAATACAATAACCATATCGAACTATGCCTAA
>NW_019418505.1:0-7525 GCF_000390285.2 Anoplophora glabripennis | reverse complement strand
ATAAAATGAGAGTGCCAGGCTCACCTAGAGCTCCTGCGGGGAAAGAGCATGGCAGAGAAACCCACGATCGTTGCTCTTACCACCCAAAGATAAATACAAAACAACCACTAACAAAAGGCATACATTGAGAACCTTTGCTGATGATAAATAAAACACAACTGATTTAATGCCTCACTAAATGTCACCTCACTCAAGTCTGACACACACACTTCCAAGCAAAACTGAAGAGGTTTTAGTAACAATAATAGCAACAACAACAACAATAATAATAATAATAGCAATAATAATAGGGAAGGTACTGGAGTCCCATACGGGAGGCAATCCAGCTAAAGTTGAGATTTCGGGAGAACAACAACAATAATAACAATAATAATAATCATGGGTGAAATTGTTAGTAAATTCAACAAAGCTCTTACATACGTATGACATAAAGTGAGCACAAGAAATCAGAGAACTACATAATCAAGATAAAACAAGTTAAATGTGAAACAAAGAAGTTGCTTTACAATATCCGGGCAGACACGACAATTTATACATATTTTAACATGTAATAAACAATGAGCAATCTTCAATAATAATTGTAACAATTTTATATTAGAAAAATATACGCCCCTGAGCATAAAACAATGAAGGCTAAACACACACAAAGAATTATTATTATGAAACGTCTATGTTTTTCGTATAACGTATTCATGACAAAAACAAGTTAGATGTGAAACAAAGAAGTCGTTATATATATACGACAATATATATATATATATGCACATATATATTTTAACATGTAATAAATAATGGGCAATCGTTAATAACAATTGTAACAATCTTACGTTAGGAAAATATACGCCCCTGAGCACAAAACAATGAAAGCCAAACATACAAAGAATTATTATCATGAAACATCTATAATCATCATAATCATAAGGTTACATAGAACAATTAACAACAAAGTACTTAAAGGATATTACCTGCTAACTGATAACACTTTAAACATTTAATTTTACACTACTTTGTCACACTGCCCGCCGTTCGTCTTGCTACCTATCTGCACACTGTTCTCACTTCAACTACTTATTTTCGACTATTTAGGCTTCCTTCCAGAATTTCCTACCTAAGTGCCTGTTTTTTGTGCTTCCTTCTATCGACCGTTAATATTACTTTTTCATTGTTATACAACACCTATGTAACAGGTGACGTCGAAGTTGATAAGATAAGTACGGTTTTGCACAGACGCCCCTTTGGAAGATAGTGATGAGACGAACATGGCTCAGAAATATCTTTTAACACACAAAAACGGACTTTCCTTTCATTTGAATTAATGTCACAGAAAGTGTAAACATTTGGAAATGGTTTGTCTGGTATGTACTTTATAAGGTCCAGAATATAACGGGTAAATAATGCTCTTCGTAGCATCAGAAACTGGATCTTTACGTAGGAATTCTAGATCTCCGACCAATACCGTTTCAAATGAGACATGCTTCTTTGATACACGTCGTTCTGCATAGACTCCACACTTCTTGCATGACTTTGACCAAACCAAATCTCGACAGGAACAATAAGAGGCGGTCAGTAGACGCATCTGTTACCTCAGCAGTGGTGACCATAGGAGGAGGTGGCTTAAATGTTGCTACAGGTCCTTTAGCTGGCTGACTCGGTCGCCCCTCGCTGGAAATATCTACTCTGCCTCTGGGTTCGTTAGGAGTACTGAAGTGGTTACTAATGAGGTCTTGGCTGTGACTACTGTTAAGCTACTGCTGCTGGTGTTGCTGCTGGTGCTGGTGCTAGTGCAGTTGCCGCTCCTACTTTTGCCTCTGCTCCTGCTACGGCTCCTGCTACTGCTGCTGCTGCTGTTGCTAGACACAAAAAAAAAACAGCAGTATCATGCTATAACATAAACATCCAAACATCCCCATAAAGCTTTCACTGTACAGCGCCTATCCTGGTCACGGCACCATTCTGTAGTATAACAACCCTAGGTTCGACAAAAAATAAGTAAACGTAGTTGTGGCCAAAAATATGTNCCAATAGACGATATCTTATTTGGGAAATCTTTTACGGATCAATTAAAGACATCTAAAGAAGCTGAACGGCTTGGTTCTACCATTAAGAAAAAACAGAAACCTTCTCACTTTTTTCTTTCTAATATTCAGCCTATCAAAAAAATGACTGATGCACCTGGGACTTCGAGAGTCTCGACGTCTTTAAACTCCTGGCGCCTTCAACCCAGGTCATAAAGGAGGAGGGGAGGCCGGGCACACGCGTAGCGTCCCATCGTTACTAGACCGTTTTCAGCTATCAGGTCCTTTAGAAGATAATGGACATTATGTCAGCTCAGGTAATCTGGCCGCTTATCGAAATATATAAAGAATTGGTCGTATATTACTAACGATGCTACAATTTTATCCTGGCTTTCGGGGTATAAAATACCTTTTAACAAGAAGCCCGTACAAACGCATTTGCCTAAATTGCGTTTTGACTCAAATGAATTGCATAAATTAAATAGTAGCATAACGGAATTACTCCAATTAGGGGCAATATCCAGAAGGCAACTAAAAATCGGACAATTCTTGTCTTCTTTTTTCTTAGTTCCGAAACCTAATGGTGATTCACGTTTTATTTTAAATCTTAAACGGTTGAATAAGTTTTTACAACCCCCTCACTTCAAATTAGAAGATTACAGAACGATATTCAAGTTAATCTACCCCAATTGTTTTTTCACGTCGCTAGACTTGAAAGATGCGTATTTTCTGATTCCTGTTCACAAGAGGTCCAGAAAATACCTTTCCCTTTATTTTCAAGGTTCATATTACCATTTTAATTGCTTACCTTTTGGCTTTTGTACAGCGCCGTATGTATTTACGAAAATTATGAAACCCACTTTAAAATCCAGTGGGGTAATTTGCGTAATATATTTAGACGACATACTTATTATTAGTAATTGTGCAGAAGCCGCAAAAAAAGACTGTCAAAATGTGAAAGTTCTACTAGAATCACTTGGTTTCTTGCTTAATATTAACAAAAGTAATTTAATTCCGTCACAAAAATGCACTTATTTAGGTTTTGTTTTCAACTCTTCAAAGTTAACAGCGTCTTTGACCAGGGAAAAATCAATACTTATAATGGACTTTATTCAGAATTTATTATCAAAATTATAAATCCCATGTGTTAATTTCGGAATCAATAAAATCCGAGTTACAGTGGTGGTACCAAACTCTAAATCAAAATAGAGGTATCAAAATTGTCACAGATGGAGTGTTTGCTCTCGAAATTTTTACAGATGCTTCATTGACAGGCTGGGGTGCATATTGCACTAGTAATAACGAAGTTACGAATGGCTTTTGGAGTTATACTGATGTAGACAAACATATTAATTATTTAGAACTATTAGCTGCATTCAACGCACTCAGATCTTTTGCTTCCGATTATTCTAACTGTTCCATTTTCCTCAGAATTGATAACACAACAGCTATAGCTTGCATAAACCGTATGGGTAGTGTTGGATTTAAAAATCTTAATAATGCCACGAGACAAATATGGCAATGGTGTGAGAGTAAAAACATTTTTGTGGTAGCATCATACATTAATACCAGAGAAAATATTTAGGCATCTCGTTCTGTTAACATTGATACAGAATACGAATTGTCAGATATAGTTTTCCAGGAGATATGTAATAGATTTGGTACGCCGTCAATAGATTTATTTGCCACACAATTAAATGCAAAATGTTCTAGATACATCTCCTGGAAACCAGACCCTAAGTCCTTAACAGTAGACGCCTTTACAGTGTCGTGGAAGGGGGAGCAATTTTATGTTTTCCCACCATTCAGCCTCATATCAAAATACGTACAAAAAATAATTGCTGAACAATCCGAAGGAATATTAGTAGTTCCCAGTTGGAGCACTCAACCGTGGTATTCGAGCTATAGAAAATTACTATTAACTGAACCATTAATCGCTCCTCATGATAAAACACTTCTTTCTTTACCTTTCAGAGAACAACATCCTCTCTAGTGGAAACTTTCCATGGAGGTCGGGTTTTTATCAGGGAGGCTTTTCGACGGAGGGGAGTTCCTGAAATAGGACTTCAAGCCATCGAGGCCTCAATTAGTGCAAATACACTTAAACAATACACAATATACCTTAAAAAATGGTGGTTTTTCTGTACTGGTAAAGAACTTAATCATTAATTAACTTAATCAGCACTAGTGTTGATTTTTTCAATAAAAAATTCGGATAGATTTATTTTAAAACGTTTTCTGAAGGGAATACATCACAAAAAGAACTTATAATTTCATTTACATTTAGGGAATTTTTTATTTTATTTTACCCAATCACACAATATCTAAAACATTAAAATAGTACATGCAAAAATCTAACGACTATAGCATACATATTCTATGAGAAAGTATCGAGTTTTAACAGTTCTTCCACATCATGAAGGAAAAGATCGATGTACATATCGTATTTGATGATTTGCACCATTTTCATATTTTCGTATACCAATTGGGTAACTGTCGTGTAATCTCCACAGCAATGGATTACAGGCTCATATTCATCTGGATAGCCCTGCAGGGGTGTTTGTATTAATTTTTTTTTTCATGCCTTCAAGCAGCTCCAAGAGAGTGTGCCATTCAAATGTAGAAAATGATAATTTGTTACCATTAGCATTCCTTATAATAATTGTAGGTCTAAAGGATCTAGCTGGTCTTAATCCACACTGTATTTGAATGTTAACATTAGATATTAGTGGAAAAACATTACTTAGCAAGTAAATCTGCTCCCATCGTGCGGCTTCTTCATATTTAGCTAGAATATCATCGAGAGCCTTACAATAATCGTAAATGTCTTCATCACTTAAATTAGCGGAAACTTCACTCATTTTTGGAAACAACCTGCTCGCTCGACGAACTAGCTCAAACTAAATTACCGTTAGTGTTCTCGATCCAGCTGTTATGTTTTTTATCAAGCCCCAACCACTTTACGAAAACTTTCCCTCCTTTTCTCCTTAATTCTTCTATCTATCTACGAGATAGATGTCGGGGCTGGCGGTTTTCTGTAGCTCCTCGGTATAGAAAGCGCCTCTTATAGGATTTCCCTGCATATCCTCCAAGAGGTATGTCGTTGGATTCGTTGTTTTAACCGACATAATTTTAAATAGTTCAGTCGTCCAATTGAGTGTGTACCCCTTATCGAAAACGTGTTTATTTTTGCTGATGCGCACGACGTCACCCACTTTGAATTTTTGTGAAGCGCTTATCTTAATATGATTGTAAGCAGACCTTTAAAATTCTCTTTTCGTTGGACTTATTTACTTGAGTCGGTTTGTATCCCGTGGTACGATGCCGGGTTTCGTTGTAGGATTTTATAATTTCCGGTAAAATATCTATCCATTTATATGTACCGTTTAGGCTAAAGTACTTGTATAGCTTTGATTTAAAAGTTCTTATCGCGTGTTCAGCAATGGCGGCTTTTTTCACGCTGTACGTATTGTAATGATTAATTTCCTTGCTTCTTGAGGAAATGCTGGAATTTCTGGTTGAAGAATTCCGTACCTTGATCCGTTTGTAGATTTACAGAGTCTACCTTTGCTGCGAGCTAAAATGTCAGCAAAGGTTGTAGTTATATCTTCACCAGTCTTTGTTTTTAAAGGTCTAGTCCACATGAACTTTGAGAAACAGTCTATGACGATCATAATCATTTTAAAATTTTTGTTATAGTGTACGTACTGACGCATATCTGACAAGTCCATTTGCCACGTCATCAAGTCCCTTGATAATTGTACGTCTGCGAACATAGTTTTTTCTCATAGGCTTATATAATTCGTTAACAAGTTGAATCTTTTCCTTTGAATGCGTCTTCATGTCTTTACTAATCGATTAGCACTAAGAGAGTCTGCGTCATTTATGGGTTATTCAAAGAGGATCCTTGAGATGATGCGACGATAAGTTTTCCATGTGAAAGGGTCATCTAGTTCTCTACTATATGTATATGTTCTTCCAGAACCTTACACTTCTTCTCGATGTTTTTAAATTCATTCATAATGTGATCTTTATGTTTGGTAAGTTCATCTCGGATGTCTTTTTCCGATTCTGTAACATCTTTTTGTAATTTTATGGCAACAGTGCGAGCCAGTCCTTGATTGCGTACAATTTTTTTATCCAAGTTGTCAACTTAATTTTTTAAAGAATTATTTAAAAAATTTAATTTATCTTCAAATACTTTAATTATTTCTTTGCGTAGTTTAAGCACCTCAACATTAACGTTTTCTGATAATGTTCTTTTATTAACGACATCATTATCTTCAACCCACATTACATATTCTCACATTACCAACAATTTTATAGTATTTGATTTAAGGATGATGCTATGCGTGACATAAAACGTGACGACGTGACGTAANCTTATCAATTACATCGCTATCAGCCCAATGCTCTGTAACGTACTTTTGAGATATGACAGGATATTGATCTAAATATTCTTCTAGAGCTTCTTGAGTTAAATCTTCCAATCGTGTTTCTTGCTCCTCTTCAAATGTTCTATCATCGTCATCATGATCATCAAGTCTAGATGATGATGCTACGTCTTCCAACGGTAAAAAGGCTGTTTGGTTGAATGTAGACGGCTTTTCTTCTTCTTCTACCTTTTCTTTTTTCTCCTCTTTCTTAATGATGGGGAACTTAACAATTTTTTCGTTCAACTTGTGTGATGTGCTGGCTATTTCTTTTAACGGTGTAGAAATTGGTTTAAAGAGTTTTTGCAGCGCCTCATCTTCCTCCGTTTTACCTAGCTTTAAAGCCAAGTACTTTCGCTTGATTGATTTTGCGAGCTCGTTGATTTTTTTCTTTCGCGCCGTCTTGGTGATGACGTCTTCAGCCGTTGGATTCATTGCAATTAATGATAAAGTTGAATACAGTTACAACCTTATATAGTTATCGAATTCTTTACGATATCGACCGTCCTGTAGGTTGAAATCCTTTACAATGACCATTGTTCCGTATTTATCGGTCCAACATTCTGAGCAGCAGTTCTTAAATTGATCGAAACTCATGTCGGGGGACACGTGTTCATCATAACATGTTTCAGATTTATTTCATCTTGCTTGAAAAGAACTATTAAGTTGCAATTATCCCGAATAAGTTGCTTTGGTATCTTGGAATATGTCTGACATAGGTAGGCTGTATCAATATTCTTGTGTCTACACATGGAGTAGTATTCACGTATCTTTTCCTGTTTATCACACGCCACATGGTCGAATATGAATATGGAATTATACCGAGCATCTATTGGACTAATAATTTCGTTACTAGCCTCATGTGGGAAGTATCCAATTTCATTGACTTTACTCAGCACGTCTCGCAACAACTGATATTTAGGTTGGTATAGGGACTTTGAGTAGACGTATACGTTTTCAAATTTGGCACCATTCGGATGAAATAGAAGCGATAATATTACGTTGGTCTTTCCGCAGCCGCTGGGTCCGCATACGACACATCTAAATGAATTTGGTAGCAACGAACCATGTCTGCCT
>NW_019418504.1:0-13688 GCF_000390285.2 Anoplophora glabripennis | reverse complement strand
TGGAGCCGAAAAAGAAATTGAAATAATCGCAGACGTAAATATTCAAAATATTACATTTTCTGCAATCAGTAGGCGTACAGGGCGAATCTTACATGCCAATGTATATTTTAAAATGCGGTAAGTTTTCTGCATAGAACATGTAAATAATGTTTTTTTCTGCGAAAGGAATGAGCAATAAAAAAAATCAAATTTGAAATTAATATGCACAATTCTTTAATAGATAACATAAACACACAAAAAAAAGTCCAAACACAAGATACCCACGTCCAAAGGAATTCGATGCGCTGAACGAGTCAAAACTCATGACTTGCCGATGAATTTCGGAGAAAAGTGAAATTTTTAGGTGAAAACGCTCAAATATTGACTGAAAACTGATTTGTTCCTAAATTTTGTCTAAATATATAATTTTCGTAGTATTTTGCGGCGCTGAACACGATGTCATTAGTAAAATTTGCCCATGACCTCGATATTTCTCAGAAAATCCACTATTTGGATGAATACTGGCCAAATTACTATGAAAATAATATATTATTTGGATAAAAATTTGGAGAAAATCGGTTTTGACTTTTTTCTGAGACATATCGAGGCAGTAATTCTCTAAAACTATTAAATAAATACACATAAAGAAAAACACCGTCCGAAAATAGCAAATCAACACAAATAAGCCAACTCATCAATGTTGTTAATACATACCACAGAAAATATCAGTAAAATTATGCACTATACAAGAAATTATTATACACTTATAACATTTTGTTAATTCAGTGTGAAAAAGTATTCTCACTTCAAATGTAATATTCGTTATTTGTATGTAGCAATCGCTTTTCTAAATAAATTTTGAATGTTTAATATTAGAGATATGTCTTTACTGCGAAAACCAGTAAAGTGTTGCCGTTTGTGTTTCTTCTGAAAAAAATTAAAAGAAATTTTCCATTAACAGTATATTGGAAAATTAAACTTATTAATATTACCTATGCAGCGCATAATACTAAAAAAATTATTTAAACAATAGATACTTGACTAATACCTAATATTTTATAATAAATCACATATAGGTATTTTTTCTGAAGATGGGGTAAACCTGAAACGATCGTAAAATAAAACAAATTGAAAAAATATTATAAACTAAATTATATTATTGGCCAATGTCCAAGTAAATAAATTCAGGTAGGTACACTGTAAAAAAATTTCACTCACATTTCACTCAATTTTACTCAATAATGTTTCAATTTCTGTCCACACCCTATTGAGTGAAATTTTCACTCTATTAGTATGAGTACAACTGAGTGAAACCATTGCATCAGAAATGAGTGAGTTTTACTCAAATCTGAGTTACTGCTAACTATCAATTGAGTGACTTTTGGCTCTATTCTGAGTATATAAAACCAATTTAGAGTTGACTTTTTCTTTAATATGATTTAAATTTAACCATTATTGACTAATTTTTTACTCAAGACTTGGTTTATTATTTATTAAAGTCATAAACTNTTCTGAGTATATAAAACCAATTTAGAGTTGACTTTTTCTTTAATATGATTTAAATTTAACCATTATTGACTAATTTTTTACTCAAGACTTGGTTTATTATTTATTAAAGTCATAAACTACTAAGCTGCCACAGTGGTTCTTACATAGATCTGTTTAGAGACACGAATAAGTTGCCATAATATTGTACGCTACAGATACGTAATTATAGATAACAATTTAACTATCTGTTTATTTAACCAAATATTAATCGAAACTTAATATATTGTCTTTAATTATTGTATTAAAATAAAATTGCATTTAAATACAATTTTCACTAGAATAACCAGATAAACCGATAGGTACTTGTCTAACTCCAAAGCACACCATACGCCATACTGCCACCCACCACGCCACGGTCACGAGATATCCTAATGGGAACAGACAATGCATCTAGATATGAAAAAGGGTGAGATCGCTCAGTAATGAGGATATTTACTCTGATTTAGATGCAAATGCACTAAATACGAGTTTATGTGAAGAATTTATTTAAGGAGTACCTACATTTGAGTGATAGTACTCAGTTTTAGTTTAAATATAATCACAAATGATCAAAATGCCTAATATTGAGTAAACATGTACTCAATAATTTCACTCAATGGGTCACTACGAACCTTTTTTTCTTTAACTTACACAGATTTTTTTATAGTGTACATATGGATAAGAAGATTATTACAACTTTAGCTTTACAGGTTGTTGACTAAACGTATTTTTCTATAATTAGCTAAGCGTTTATTTGTTAATATTTTTTGAGTAGGTAATTTAATAGATCCGAATTGTAAATAATGCGATTTTAAACTTTATTGAACTTCAAAAAATTAATTTTTCAATTCCCTTCCAAGTTCTTTACAGAGCATTAAAGTTAAATTTAACTCGCAGTATGAAACTAAATGGTTAAGGTCTTGTTCTAAATAATTTTCTTGACACATGATTTAGCAAACTAGCAATTAATAAATATTTGTAATTTTAGAAAATTACTTTCACCAGATATTTTACCATTCAATCGCGGATTATACCAGCTGTTAAAATAAGTGTACACATTTAAAATTCACCTTTTGTAGTAATAGCTGTTGACTAGTGCGAAAAAGTCGTAGCTTTTCAGTTTAGGTATTATACATAGCTTGAAACGTTATATAACTTAGGTATATTGTCGATTTTGATCAACTCTTATGCATCTATTCAAGATCACCACTTTAGATTTAAAAAAATTATCCCAGTTCTTAGAATTTTTTTAAAACACCGACATTTTTATGCCAGTAACAAAAAACTAAGGTCCAGACTCGAGATGTTATCGCCCGCATTTCCATATCTGACCCTAATGGGTTTATTATGGCCAATATGGTCAACGACTTAGCCGGGATTAGTGAAAGCTGTGCTATAAGTCAATTTCTTAATCTGCTTTTGCGGATTGGGCCCACTAGGTGTCTAATAATCATTCCCGTCACGGCCGTAGGGCCGCAGGGCTTAATAACGGCCGCCCTATCTTCATAACGCATTTAGGACTGGGCTAATCCCTTTTGTCAGTGTCACAACTACAGCCGCATTAGGCGGACTTGAATATTTTTAACTCTGTTAGGCCCTTTCAACACATTCAAATTTAAAGATCTAAAAATGTGTCGCATTCTACGACGTAAATATTAATGGTGGATATGCTTTGGTCCCTACATATACAATGGCTCATAACAGGTAAAAAAATAACTTTCAAGGTTTGAATAGTTTTGAAAAATGGTGTAAAATACATAATTTTTAAAACATGTGTTCTATGTAGCTCTCGCATTTTTTTACACTATTTTAAAAGTATTAAGCTAATTGAAACAAATTCAAAATAAAAAAATCTTAGCAAAGAAAGAAGTTTTCTAGATGCAACGAAGCTCAAAAAGACTTACGAGAATTTGCAGATACTGTGGGAGAAAATAAACTACTCGGGACATCAATGGAACGTATGCAGTGATCTCAGTGATAAGGTTTCACAGAATATCCCTGTTTCTTATGTTGTAATTTAATACGGGAGCTTTTCCAAAAAAATTAAAAACAGGCAAAGTGGTACCCATTTATAAAAAAGGCGACCCACAAGTTATGGACAATTATAGACCTGCCACAATTCTACCTGGCTTTTCAAAAATATTTGAGTACTCATATTTAGAGAGACTGTTAAAATTTTTTGATAAGTTATTACAAGCAGCCAGCACGGATTTCGACCCTCGAGGTCGACCAATAGAGTGATATATGCTTTTTATCAAAACCTAGTGACCTGCATTGAAGCAGGAGAATGTCCATTAGGGATTTTTTGCGACTTGAGCAAGGCCTTTGATTGTATCGACCACAAAAAACTACTGATAAAATTATACTCATTTGGTATCAGAGGATTCGCATACAACTGGATTGAATTATTTTTAATAAATCGGAAACAATATGTGTCTCACATACAAGTAATAATTTCCAATATAAGATCAATTCAGAGGATAATTATATAGGTAAAGGGGTCCCTCAAGGGTCAGTTATTAGTCCTCTTCTTTATCTGATATTGTGCAAAACCGTACTTATCTTATCAACTTCGACATCACCTGTTACATGAGTGTTGCACAATAATGAAAAAGTAATATTAACGGTCGGTAGAGGGAAGCACAAAAAACAAGCGCTTAAGTAGGGAATTCTGGAAGGACGCCTAAAGAGTTGAAGATAGGGAGTTGAAGTGAGGCCAGCGCGGAGTGAAAAGTAAGACGATCAGTGTAGTGTGAAAATAGTACATTGTGTAACGAGTGGGGAAAAGTTGCCAATAGCGCCACGCGGACGCAGTTGACGCACGAGCGAAGCGAGTGCGGAAAGCGTCCAAGTGGCGCTATGGCAACTTTTCCGAACGAGTTGCACATACTATTTTCTATCAAGTGCGAGTCGTTATGGGACCTATAGTGTAGGGGGTTAGNTCCCTTTCTTGGAGTCGTGGGGATGATTCAAAATTAAATTGAATCTCAGTTTATTTATTCTAAAACCAATTACAACTTAGCAGGATATAGTTTTTACGTTGTGTAATACTTTGTACAACAGTAGGTATATTGGCAATGCCATTTAGTTGACTTTCAGTAAAAATAGAAAACTGCCAAATCTGATGAAGTTTACACTGTATCGGCTGACGTTTCCAGCCCAGCGAAGCGTATCATATCCGGGCATTGTTACTATGTCGTGATACAACACCATAATCAGATGCAGGCTGTACCAAAGAGGTGACACTATGGAATATTAATTGCTTGTGAAACTAATCGAAAAGGAAGACGGGGGAAGGGTGCATACGCAACAATAAATTGAACGTTGATTAGTTTAATCAACACGTCGATGTTTTAAGAGCCGCATACTAAAACAAGGCGAATGTTTTGAATTAGTTTTGAATAATGCCGTAGAGAGTGTAAAATTAAAAACAGGCAAAGTGGTACCCATTTATAAAAAAGGCGAGCTACAAGTTATGGACAATCATAGACCCGTCACAATTCTACCTGGCTTTTCAGAATTATTTGGGTACTCATATTTAGAGACTGTTAAAATTTTTTGACATGTTACAAACAATCAACACGGATTTCGACTCACGAGGTCGACCAATACAGCGATATACCCTTTTTATCAAAAGCTAGTGGCCTGCATTGAAGCAGGAGAATGTCCAGTAGGGATTTTTTGTGACTTGAGTAAATCCTTTGATTTTATGGACCATAAAAAACTACTGATAAAATTATACTCATATGGTATCAGAGGAGTTGCATACAACTGGATTGAATCATTTTTAATAAATCGAAAACAATTTGTTAGTCTCTCACATACAAGTACATAATAATATTCAATATAAGATCAATTCAGAGGATAATTATATAGGCACAGGGGTCCCCCAAGGGTCAGTTATTAGTCCTCTTCTTTATCTGATATACACTAATGAGCTGGAGAAGGTGATATCAAGTGAAGTTTCTCTAGTAATGTATACAGACGACATCTCACTGCTTATATCAAAAAAATCAGATAAAGAGTTAGAGATGGAATGTAACAGAGTATTACAAAATGAATAGTTCGAATAACCTTTTTCTGAATAACAACAAAAAGGAAATTATCCGATTCCACAGCAGACAAAAAGGATGTTTTAAGGTAAACATTAACATAAATAAATCTGCAATAGATTTCGTAACTGTAAAACTAAATTCGGTGTGTTATTTATTTAGAAATATGAAATCAATCTTATGTATGGAACAATTGATATGTTTATACCATGCGCAGTAGGATCACGACTGGGTTATGGAGTAATCTTTTGGGTAACTCCTCCCTGGCTTCGGATGTGTTTATAGCACAAAAAAGAATTTTAAGATGTATAGCTGACGTTTCTAGATATTATTCCTGTAGAGATATATTCAAAAGTTGTAAGATTTTAACGCTTACTGGTGTTTTTATTTATGAATTGTGTATGCATGTTTTTAAGAATATGGGTGACCATAAATTAATTAAAAATATACATAGTGCTAATACTAGGCAAAAAAATGAATATTATTCACCATTTTGAAAATATACTTTATCTTGTAATTCACCAGACTACATGGTTGTACAAATTTTTACGGTATTTACAGGAGATAAAATATATAAATTATTTTAAATCTAAACTGAAAAAATACCTTTTCGACAGATGCTTTTATGGCATAAATGAATTCTATGCACAAGACTAAATTGTGATAGGAGTGTGTCAAATTTTTATTATTATTGTTAGGGTTACTTTTAGTGTGACGTTTAATACCTGTTATATTGAGAACCGACTATTCCTATACAGTTATTGTAATTGTCTAACGGAAAAATAAATTTATTATTATTATTATTGTTTTCAATATTTAGGAGAGAGGTTTCCAAGGATAAGTCATGCGAAATTGACAGAAGGTATTTTTGATGGTCCCCAAATTCGTACTCTTTTTCGAAACGAAAATTTAATTACAAAGATGCATGACACTGAAAAAGTAGCATGGCAAAGCTTCAAGAATATCTCTCGGAACTTTTTAGGAATGAGAACGAAAGTAGAGTTGAAGAAATTTCAATTTGCTTGATGAATCTTAAATTGCACTTCTTACAATCTCACCTTGACTACTTTCCTCAAAATCTTGGAGACTACAGTGAAAAACAAGGAGAATGATACCATCACGGTATAAGTGAAATAGAGGATCGATAGAAAGGAAGATGGGATAGCAACATGATGGCAGATTTCTGTTGGACACTAAAGAGAGAAACGAATCAGAATAGACAGAAGAGAAAGAAAAACCCGCTGTATACGTTATTCAAATTTTTGGATGATGAAGCTCGACAGACTTTAGATTCAAATTCGTCTCGACAAAATTGATCTTGATTGAGAAGAATAGAATTGATCCAATCTGGAAAACCTCTTTCTAAATTTTCTCACTCTTATTAATACGATTTTTTGCCATTTTCAGCTATTTTTATTACAAAACCTGTGGGAAAGATACAGCTAATAGACTCGAATTCAATATATCAAATTACTTAAAAAACACACTTGATCAATGTTAGAAAAATTTATTCGAATTATCTTGGGCATACTAATGTGATTTTTTGCAAGTTTTCGTTATTTTTTAGTGATTTTTCACTGTTATTTTGCAATTTTGCAAAATCTGGGAAAGTTACAGCTTAAAAAAATTCAGCACATCAAAATACATGAGAAACACACTTGATCAAGTTCAGAACAAATTTTTTCGATTTTTTTTCCCTTATTCACGTGGTTTTCGGCGATTTTTCGCTATTTTTTACCAATTACTCAAAATTTTGGGGGTGTTTGAGCTAAACGAACTTCCGATTCGGATTCGACACATCATAGTACATACATATAGGGTCAAATCAAAGGTACAGACCACTTTTTCTTTAATTGCCGGTGTAATTACCTAAAATAGAAACTAACAATGATATATCTAAATATAATTAATAAAAAAAATACCCTTCATATATTGAAATTGTTAAATTAAGCAACCATTAGTATTTGTCAAGAGTATTAATAGAACCGCAAGAATACAACATATTTCTTTGAATGAAAAGAAATAATCCTAAGTTTAAGCATTTCACTCCATGGCAGTTTAAGTTTCTTGTATACAGACACATCGCTTTCTTCTTCAGAAAAAATTTTGAAATCCGCAGACATATCTATCGGTCTTTGAATTTAACTGATGACTCAAATTCCATGTAGTCCTATCCCTTGACTCAGTTTAAATTATTTAGATTTTTCTGAATTTCTTCTCTTTACTGTGTTAGCCATATACAGCTGTTGGTTTTGCTACGTTGTTATTCATTAGTTGATCCTTATATTTCTTTAACCCCTTGTGAACGTGTACTTATGTGTCCAACACGGGATTCGATATACACCGGAACCTTATATCTTCCTTGAAGAACTATGGACGATACTGGTATTGTGTTTCGTTAAGAGGCGGCCTANATTCACTCCGAACCTTTATTGCTTTCACTTACACCGATTTTTTACAGTGTACCTACATGTAGATAAGAAGATTATTACAACTTTAGCTTTACAGGTTGTTGACTAAACGTATTTTTCTATAATTAGCTAAGCGTTTATTTGTTTTTTTTTTGAGTAGGTAATTTAGTAGATCCGATTTTTAAATAATGCGATTTTAAACTTTATTGAACTTCAAAAAATTAATTTTTCAATTCCCTTCTAAGTTCTTTACAGAGCATTAAAGTTAAATTTAACTCGCAGTATGAAACTAAATGGTTAAGGTCTTGTTCTAAATAATTTTCTTGACACATGATTTGGCAAACTAGCAATTAATAAATATTTGTAATTTTAGAAAATTACTTTCACCAGATATTTTACCATTCAATCGCGGATTATACCAGCTGTTAAAATAAGTGTACACATTTAAAATTCACCTTTTGTAGTAATAGCTGTTGACTAGTGCGAAAAAGTCGTAGCTTTTCAGTTTAGGTATTATACATAGCTTGAAACGTTATATAACTTAGGTATATTGTCGATTTTGATCAACTCTTATGCATCTATTCAAGATCACCACTTTAGATTTAAAAAAATTATCCCAGTTCTTAGAATTTTTTTAAAACACCGACATTTTTATGCCAGTAACAAAAAACTAAAGTCCAGACTCGAGATGTTATCGCCCGCATTTCCATATCTGACCCTAATGGGTTTATTATGGCCAATATGGTCAACGACTTAGCCGGGATTAGTGAAAGCTGTGCTATAAGTCAATTTCTTAATCTGCTTTTGCGGATTGGGCCCACTAGGTGTCTAATAATCATTCCCGTCACGGCCGTAGGGCCGCAGGGCTTAATAACGGCCGCCCTATCTTCATAACGCATTTAGGACTGGGCTAATCCCTTTTGTCAGTGTCACAACTACAGCCGCATTAGGCGGACTTGAATATTTTTAACTCTGTTAGGCCCTTTCAACACATTCAAATTTAAAGATCTAAAAATGTGTCGCATTCTACGACGTAAATATTAATGGTGGATATGCTTTGGTCCCTACATATACAATGGCTCATAACAGGTAAAAAAATAACTTTCAAGGTTTGAATAGTTTTGAAAAATGGTGTAAAATACATAATTTTTAAAACATGTGTTCTATGTGTAGCTCTCGCATTTTTTTACACTATTTTAAAAGTATTAAGATAATTGAAGCAAATTCGAAATAAACAAATTTTATCAAAGAAAGAAATTTTCTAGATTCAACGAAGATCAAAAAGATTTACGAGAATTTGCAGATACTGTGGGAGAAAATAAACTACGTATGCAGTGATCTCAAAATTTCAATCCTGAGTCAACAATCAGGTTTCACAAAATATCCCTGTTTCTTATGTTGTGATTTAATACGGGAGCTTTTCCAAAAAAAATTAAAACAGGCAAAGTGGTACATTTATAAAAAAGGAAACCCACAAGTTATAGACCTGTCACAATTCTACGTGGCTTTTCAAAAATATTTGAGTACTCATATTTAGAGACATTGTTAAAATTTTTTGATAAGTATAATGTTATTACAAGCAGCCAGCACGGATTTCGACCCACGAGGTCGACCAATACAGCGATATATGTTTTTTATCAAAAACTAGTGACTTGCATTGAAGCAGGAGAATGCCCAGTAGGGATTTTTTGCGACTTGAGCAAGGCCTTTGTATCGACAACAAAAAACTACTGATAAAGTTATACTCATATGGTATCAGAGGATTCGCATACAACTGGATTGAATAATTTTTAATAAATCGGAAACAATTTGTTAGTCTCTCACATACAAGTAATAATTTTCAATAAAAGATTAATTCAGAGGATAATTATATAGGTACAGGGGTCCCCCAAGGGTCAGTTATTAGTCCTCTTCTTTATCTGAAATACACTAATGAGCTGGAGAAGGTGATATCAAGTGAAACTTCTCTAGTAATGTATGCAGACAACACCTCACTGTTTATATCAAAAAAATCAGATAAAGAATTGGAGATGGCATGTAACGGAGTATTACAAAAGGTAACCGACTGGTATAGTTCGAATAACCTTTTTCTGAACAACAACAAAACGAAAATTATATGATTCCACAACAGACAAAAATAATGTTTTAAAGTAAACATTAATGTAAATAAATCTGAAATAGATTTCGTGGATCACACGAAATTTTTGGGTATTGTCATTAACGAGTGTTTAAACTGGACGGCGCATTGTGCAAACCTAATTACAAAACTAAATTCGGTGTGTTATTTATTTAGAAATATGAAACCGATCTTATCTAAAGAATAACTAATATGTTTATACCATGCGCAGGTAGGATCACGACTGGGTTATGGAGTAATCTTTTGGGGTAACTCCTCCCTGGCTTCGGATGTTTATAGCACAAAAAAGAATTTTAAGATGTGTAGCTGACGTTTCTAGATATTATTCGTGTAGAGATATATTTATCGTAGAGAAGTATTTATGAATTGTGTATGCATGTTTTTAAGAATATTGGTGACTAAATTAATTAAAGATATTCATAATGTTAATACTAGGCAACAAAATGAATTTTATTTACCATTTTGTAAATATACTTTATCTCGCAATTCACAAGACTACATGGGTGTACAAATTTTTAATAAACTTCCACGGTATTTAAGGGAGATAAAATATATAAATTATTTTAGATGTAAACTGAAAAAATACCTTGTCGACAGATGCTTTTATGGCATAAATGAATTCTATGCACAAAACTAAATTGGTGATAGGAGTGTGTCCAGTTTTTATTGTTATTGTTAGGGTCACTTTTAATGTAATGTTTAATTTAATATCTATGTTGTATTTAGACTGATTATTCCTATACAGTTATTGTAATTGTCTAACGGAAAATAAATTTATTATTATTATTATTGTTTTCAATATTTGGGAGAGAGGTTTCCAGGGATGTCATGCGAAATTGACAGAATGTATTTTTGATGGTCCCCAAATTCGTACTCTTTTTCGAAACGAAAATTTAATTACAAGGATGCATGACACTGAAAAAGTAGCATGGCAAAGTTTCAAGAATATCTCTCGGAACTTTTTAGGAATGAGAACGAAAATAGGGTTGAAAAAATTTTAAGTTGCTTGATGAATCTTAAGTTGCACTTCTTACACTCTCACCTTGACTTCTTTCCTCAAAATCTTGGAGACTACAATGAACAACAAGGAGAATGATTCCATCAAGGTATAAGTGAAATGGAGAATCGATACAAAGGAAGATAGGACATCAACATAATGGCAGATTTCTGTTGGACACTAAAGAGAGAAACAAATCAGAATAGACAGAAGAGAAAGAAAAACCCGCTGTATACGTCATTCAAATTTTTGGGTGATGAGGCTCGACAGACTTTAGATTCAAATTCGTCTCGACAAAATTTAGTAGAAGAACAATTGATCCAATCTGGAAAACCTTTTTCTAAATTTTCATCACTCTCATTAATATGATTTTTTGCCATTTTTCATCTATTTTTTACGATTTTTTGCAAAACCTGTGAGTAATGCTAATAGACTTCAAACTCGAATTCAACATATCAAATTACATAAAAAACACACTTGATCAAGGTTAGAAAAATTTATTCGAAGTTTCTTGGGCTCACATTGTTTCGTTGTTTTTGGTGATTTTTCACTATTATTTTGAGATTTTTGCAAAATCTGGGTACGTTGCAGCTTAAAAGAATTCAAATTTAGATTCAGCACATCAAAATACATAAGCAACCCTGGATCAAATTCAGAACAAATTTTTTCGAATTTTTTTTCACTTACTTACATGGTTTTCGACGATTTTTGCTATTTTTTTACCAATTACTCAAAATTTTGGGGTGTTTGAGCTAAACGGACTTCTGATTCTGATTCAGCACGTCAAAATACATAAAGCCTATAGGGTCAAATCTACCACTTTTTCTTTGAGTACCGGTATATCTAAAATAGAAACTAACAATGATATATCTAAATATAATTAATAAAAAAACCACCACCATATATTGAAATTGTTAAATTAAGCAACCATTAGTATTTGTCAAGAGTGATAATGAAACCGCAAGAATACAAGATATTTCTCTGAATGAAGAAAAATAATCCTAGGTTTAAGCATTTCATTCCATGGTAGTTTAGGTTTCTTGACGTTTCTAGAGACACATCGCTTTCTTCTTCAGAAGAATCGATCTCAAATTTCAGGTATCCTATCCCCTTGTCTCAGTTTAAATTATTTAGATTTTTCTGAATTTCTTCTCTTTAGAGTGTTAGCTGTTGGTTTTGCTACGTTGTTATTCATTAGTTGATCCTTATATTTCTTTAACCCCTTGCGAACGTGTATTTCTATGTGTCCAACACGGGATTCGATATACACTGGAACCTTGTATCGTCCTTGAAGAACTATGAACGGTACTTGTATTGTTCCCTTAAGAGACGGCCTACTGTCGTAGTATGCAGAAATTCACTTATATTTCGAAAAGAATTCAATAATCTTTCAAAACGTTCCATACGAAACGCACAAATATGCCGGAACCATAGACGAAAAACCGCAGACGACTTACTACTCAGATCAAAAAGTACATGGCGAGAAAACCACATTTTCAGCAGTTTCGAACATTTCTAGAGTATGAAGCCATAGTTGCCGTCAAAAGCCATAAGCAGCACCAGATCGCGCAGGTAAGTACGAAAATTTTTACGCATGTTTCGAAGGCTGCTGCCAAAAAGTCATCAGCCACATGAGACGACGTTGACCTCGCATGTTCATCATCGCCCAGAAGCCGCCTGTAGCGTAGGAAGGCGCGAAAATCTTCACCTCTCTTTTGAATTTTGGCGAGTCCAAAAAATTCAAAATTTACACTACAACGCGGCCTTACGGTCACTATTAATCAAAATAAGTTTTGGCACCACAACCCTTTTGAAACGCCCATAATCTACAGAGGGGCGTTATTCCAAAATACGAAATCTCCAATTATGACGCGGACTTTGGTGTAGTAAGTACCCTCTGCGGAACCAATATAGTGTGCGTTAGAACGTTAACTCAGGGACTCAAATTTTTTGCTTCGTCTTATGTACAAGTATTACATGCTTATAATTTATTGTTAATTAACACTAAAATTGCAATAAATAACACAATTTTTTATAAAAATCAAAACTGAGTTAATTTCACGAGCTCCCATTGCTCAGGATACAAACTCCTAAAGCTTCCATACACAAACCCTCCAAAGGGGCAACATAAACTCAAACCAAAAGCTTCCATATAAAGCTCACGTTCTTAAAGCTTTCATACAGGCACTCTAAGGAGGCCACACACATAAACTTTAAAGCCCTAGCCCAGCACGCAAAGAAAGTAAAACAAAGATACAAGTACAGTGCAAGCCGAAAATTTCACATAAACAAATCACAAACCTACAAACTAAAGTGTATCGTAGGGTAAGTAATCTATTACTTACTGTAGAATAAGCCATTAGAAGAATACCAGAGAAAAACAAAAGGAGACATAAATGGCAACACGTTATCTCTCTATCTACCCTATGTACAAGATAGTGTCGTGGATTATGATTAGTTGTCTCATTATTATCCCTTGGCGTATAAAGATGGTCGTGCACCTTGTATCGAATTGAGCGACTGTTAGTTGCCTGCTCATCTGCGAAGGGGTTACCAGGATGCTCAGGTATATCCCCATTTAAGCT